>NW_008622723.1:0-8445 GCF_000691845.1 Merops nubicus | reverse complement strand
TCCCTACACCTGAGGAGAATCCAGAGCTCCTGTCCCCATCTTCAGGAGCTGCTGATCCTTCAGGAAGCAGGAACAGCAGCTCCAGTAACACCAACAGATCAAATAATCAGACTGCTCCCTGTGAGGACAAGAGCAGGCCCTTGTCAGTGAGTTGTTTATACCCATTTCAAGCACCAGGAGTTATTGATGACAATCACAGAAAATGGACTCTTCAGACACTAGTCCACTGTGGCAGCAGACTTGCACATCTCTTTTATTACCTCCTTCAGCCCTTCTCTATTAGTGGAAGATTGCTTTTTTTTCATTTGGACTGTGTAGATTAGGTAATAAAATTAAGCTTAAACCTCAAATATATGAAACTAAGATATATATTTTTTGAGAAACATCTGTAATTTATTTTGAAAAAAAAGAACAAAATGAAGGTATCATTTCAAGCGGTACAGAAATTTTAATTTATGATATTATTTCCTTGAGAATAAAGATCATAGATTTTTCAGTTGATCATAGTTTGCTGTGTGGAGTCAGTAGTCTCAAACAAAAACCTTAAATTATGCTTAACTGAATAGTTAAATACAAAATTTAATGAATGTTTTTTAAAATTGTACATTAGATATAGCTGGATATTGACAGTTTATTAGCTGGATACTCGCCAGATAGTGTTTTTACATCCTAATGGTTAGTGCTTTCTCTGTCAATAAGACATGGCTGCAATTCAGGAATACTGCTGTAGGTCAGCACTGAACTGAATCTGCACCACTCACTAAAACTGACAAATAAGTCCATTGAAAATACAGTACTTTAAGCCCTGGTTAGTACAGTTGATGACTACTTCATTAATAATACAGCAAAAACTCTTCAGGGATTTATGGTGGCAAAATGGGATGCTTACAGCCTTTTTTAGATTTAAGGGTGGCAAGCAGTGTCATGAGAGATCTAGGAAGAGCGACAGGGATTTAGTCTTGCTTGCTTGGTTCTTCCTGAAGATAAGACTACTTATTTCCCAGCACTTTTACATTCATCTGTAAAAATATTAATTTATTTTAAAGGCCAAACTTGTGGTTTCATTTTTCATTTTGACAGCTCCTGAAATGCAGACAGATTTTGTATCATATAGAATATTTTCTCTGTTTTAGTTGACCCTTCCTTTGTTTTAGTGCTGTACAAACCACTGACTTTTCAAATGACCCTGTAAAAATACAAGATCAGAAAACAAAGCTATCCCAGCTGGCCATGAGTATCAAGATGACTCATCAAGATGACATGGGACATGTTGAGGAAGCTGCTTTTTGTTCTTGCTTTCTTCCTTTCCAGCAGTTCCTCTTTTATCAACTCCAGATTTAAGGACTCAAGATCCTTTTGCAAAATCCTCATTAAATTTATAATAGTGAAAATTCTTAGCACTTAAGTTCAAAGGTGTAATATGAAAACAAGGTGCTTGTTTCACCTAAGTCCTTTTCCTTATCTGGTAGTTGTTTCTGAAGGCTTTGCTACGACAAAAGGAAACACCAAGCACTGAGATTTAAGTAAAAATAGAATCTGCCAAGTCTGGCACAATCTGTAAATACAGATTCCAGTAGATGAACCTATCATGTGAGTCAATACAGGTTGTCCGTGAGCTGTAGGTACACATCACCTCCAAGACAACAAGTGTCCCCATGTGCACCAGTCCAGAGAAGCCTGAAAATGCTGCCTAGGTAATAGTTTTGATATGTTGAAGACAATATTACTTTATTTGCCACTGAAAAGGATATCTTGTTTTCATTTTGTGAAAGAGCAGGTAGTTCTAAAAGCATTTTTGCCTTTCAACTACCTGGAAGACCCTTGTGTGCCCAAGGGAATCTTTAAGGATTGATGAAGGATGACACAACCCTATTGAGGTATTGAACTTCCACTCATTTTTTTAGACCTGCAGGTGAGGGTTCTGATTCCCAGAAGATGAAGAATTTGTTTATGAGGAACTTGCCTGTATAGTGCACACAAAAGTGCAATTGAGGTGACAGTTGGGTTTATCTAACACTTAAAGCATAAGCACAAAAGCGCTGACTATGCAGAAAATACAATTTCTATGTCTAGAAACTTGCTCTAAGTAGTGTAATTTTGATTTTTAAATTAGCTATTAAATTATAAAAGTGGTCTACCAAACAGTAATTAAAAGTTCATTTTTATCAACGCTGTGAATATTAAACCATCCCAGGTACATTTTTTTTTTCTAGAATTCTTATAAAGCATGTATTCCTACTCTTCTAAAATATCTTTCCTCCAGGAGGGACTGGAAAAGGCCCCTGAATGCATCCAGCAGTTCTCAGTGTGATTTATTTCTGAGAAACGAATGCCATATGGGCTCTAACAGCATACACTATAATGGTATTGGGCACCAGCTTATTTTCTCTGCTGTTCTGTAGACACGGAGGACACGAGGTGAATGTAAAACCTGCCTGTGAGGTATCAAAATGATGGAATATTAGTCAGTAAAAGAGAAAACCTCTCAAACTGACGATTGACTAAGGATGTGTTTTCCTACAGACGTTTTACATCGTATAATGAAAACATAATATGAGCATACATTATTCTGTGTCTTCATTAGAGATTTAAACAAGCTGTAACAACACAGAGTATAGGCCACAACATGCACAGCAGAGCTCGGTGGGTGATTTATTATCATCTTAAATAGAAGCAGAATTGGACTTGACACAGGAAACTTTGATTCACCTGCATCAAGGCAACTGTATGCCACTAATTCTGACACTAAGTAACACTCAGAATATAAATTAGCAGTGGAACAATATTTTCCAAGTGTTTCAATTTATTCTAAAGCAACAGGCATGCCATGACAAGATAGAAATTAATTAAAAAAATTCCAAAAATATCAGGCCAGTATCTGATGTATCAATTGCAAAGTAATTCAGTCGCATTATGTAGCTAAAAGGGTAGAATTTTATATTGCCAGATTAAACAGAAAACACAAATCAATTGGTGTAAAACGCAACACTGAAAAATTTATGTAGCAGCAGGAGAAAAATGATGCACAAAGTGTTTAAATGTTTCCCCAGGTCACAGAGCAAATTTGTGTCAGCAGATGATTCTAGTATCCTCACTCCCAGGATGAAGCTATAATTGCAAATCTATGCATGCTGGAAAAGCTTCCGATTCCTAATACAAACCAGCTTTTTATTCAGCAAATGAGGCATAGATATTGGCAGCCTAGGTTTATATTTGGGAATAGGGGGATGAGGAGGAAGAGAGCTTTTTATGGTATTGTCAGATATTTACTCTAGCGAGCACACAACTTGGATACTAACTTGAAACCACAATGGAGGAAGAAATTTCTCTTTCAGCACTGGGCACCATTTCAACTGCTGTTGAACTCTGCCTGGAAACACAGAGTTATGATACAGGTAACAGGTAGGATTCAGCAGGGAAGATTGGCATGATGTACAGATATCAGGGTTGAAAACCTCCTTATACGAGCCTATAACTTTACAACTTTTACAGAGGAAAGGCATTAAATCCAACAGCATTGCCTCTGTGATGGACTGCTTGTGCAGGTAACCTGCCCACTGCCACTGTAGTATAGTAGATACTTTTTGGGAGGGGTTTCCTTTTTATTCCTCCTTCAGGAACACTTATGTAACAAGGGGCTATTTGACTTAGACTAATGATAGTCTTTTTGACAAGTGATCTCATACTTTGGCACTGGCAATAAGAGCAGAGGCAGTTCCAGACATATTAACCATTTTTGAGACTGGAACTGACTGAAAAGTCTCTACCCTGACTTCCATGACAGGCCAGAGGATGTTCCCCCGTCCATGCAAAGCTGAGTGTTTTGAACTGCATTGGCTTGTAAAGTTCCTAGATTTTGATTCTGTCAACCATCATTACATAAGGAGTTACAGGCACTCCGTTTTCTTTTAAGAAGAAAGAATTCCACATTTGTATAGAAGCTGAGCATTAAGAGTTAAAGAGGTTCACAAAATAGATGGAACTATAACTTAAAATATAGAACTTAAATCCCTTATGCTATAAAAATAGTATTCCCTTTCATATTTGTGCATCTGAATTTTAAAACACTGCTACCTCATTCTATCAATCTCCTTCCCCCACTTTCTCATTTTCTAGCAGAACTCAATAATATCTGCTACTGTCTCCTCTGATGACAAATTCCTCTGGTTTACTTTCTCTTAATTATTCACTTTTAAAAGGCATCAAAAAAAAAAAAAAAAAGCCATCCAAAACCAAGGAATGAAAATTCAGTCACCACCAGCACAAACTGCAGCCTGTTACTGACCTAATGATGAAAGATTGCTTAAATATGATAAACCTTTTGTTAGGAGTTAAAGCTAAGATTAAATTAAAATAAATCCTGCCTCCTTTAGGTCATTTGGTTTATCATTTAGTTCAAGTTGTGCAAGAAATAAATCCTTCATGACCTGTGCTGTCAGGAATTCCTTAATGTTGTATATAACCACACACTCCTCACTCTGCAGACACAAACCTTGAGCCTGCACTCGGATTAGTCCATATATAAAATTAATTTTAACATTAATAAATATTAATTTTAAGGGGAAGAGGGACAGGTTCCGTTTCAGCAACATCCTCACACAGGTAAAACATCTTGGTGGCCAGTAGAGCCGTTGGCTTCCACAGCACCCCCTTCTGCACCCCCACAAAGGGATGAATTTCACAGAGCACCTCGGTGAGAAACGCTTTGCAGAAGAACTGGACATGAAATCCCCACTAAGCTGCACGGGCCTGTGCAGCCTCCAGGGCAGAACCCGACACTGGGTATTGATCCTGGCCTGAATGTTGCTCCTGCCTCTGCTGGCACCGATGCTATTCTGGGAGAGAACAGATTTTCTCCTCCCAGACCTACCAATGAGTCTGATTCACCAGAACACCCTGAGGTACAAAGAGGGATCCCAGGGTGCTATTATGTGACAAAGGGCAGCAGATGAAGAGCTGGCTTCTGGTGCTCTGTAAGGACTAAGGCTGTCAACAGAGCCCTCCACTGGACCTGTTCAGCCTTGCCTGTCAGCAGAGCTGGTCAGTGGCAGCTCACCAACGTCTTGATGTGGTTATGCTGGTTCTAGTCCCAGCATTAACTTGCTCCTTGCTAGCTCAAAGCTGCACAATGCTTCAGCTGAATCTCCACTACTCTGTTCCTCCTAAATTGGCTATTTGACTAGAATATAATTGTCAGCTCACAGAAATTCAACTCTTTTTTCTTTCGTGTCCTTCAAAATATTTTGGCTTAGTGAGTCTTCATAAAAGGTGACTGAACAAGGTGATTTTAAGTGGACAAAAATGTACTGAAGAAAAATAAAAGCAGCACTGCTAACAGCTTCTCAAAACCCACGTCCAACCACAGGCTAGGAGTTCATCTCCCGAGGCTACTCTGTAATGCAATCTCATCTCAGGCTGTCCTGACTTACTAAACTTCCCAGCAGAAGTCAAGTTCAGGTTACTACTTTAGATCATTTATCCAACACAATTCCCACTCTGCCACTGTTCCTGCTGTCTATCTGTGACTCAATTAAGAAGTGCAACTTGCCATTACTGGTGTCTTAGTGGTTCTACAAACCAGCTCCAGCTGCACTGGACAGTATCTATGGTCACAGACAGTCAGCCTCTACCTTACAGCTTCATGGATTCAGAGTTCCTTGTTGGCAAAAGTAAACTGCTGCAATATACTTCAAACAAATGAAAATATGTTTGAACTAAGAAACAGGAAAAAGAGGTGGAAAAGATAAGTTGATATTTTTCCACCCTAACAGCATATACCAATCTACCACAGACAGGTTAGCTTCTATTCTTGACTGCTTTTTATCATCACTTTGCTACTTAAACAGGGAAAGAAAGAATATAATCCCTTTAATATAAAGTATAGATGGAAGAAGTGGCTGCTCCATGGATAAGAAGACTGACTGACGTGAATGCCCATGGATACACACAGAGCATTTGCCATTTGTGAGAAATTGTAACACCTCCAGGAAAAGTGGTCAGAACAAGAAGTACCTTTTCTCCCTCTCTGGTTTCTCCTCCTATCAGCTGGAGGAAGTCAGTAAGATAAAAAGCTAATCCTTTGTTTTCTAGAGTTCTCTTTTAAGAACAAGATTTAGGATTAAGTGCAAAGAGCCACAGGGTTCTCTCAAAAACAGGTAATAAAGATAAAAAAAAATTAAAAAATCATAAAGCAGACATTATAGAGGGGGCTGAGTACTTGTGTAAAGACACAAAAGAGTTCTCACTACCACCAACAGCACAAGGCAAACACTGTGCAACCTTCCACGCACTGTAGCTGCTCTAATTCTGCCCTTGCAAGCAGCCATTCTGCACATCATCACTATCAGCTCTCTAAAGACACAGGATCAGCTTTCCCTTCATGCTACAAGACACTGACTTCCTCGCGTGGAAAAAAATCATGTAAGGTTGGAAGGCAATTACACAGGAATTATTTTAGTGGAACACAAGCCAAATCTGAAGCTTGACATGCAGAAAAGAGCGTGTGTGGGAGATCACAGGGGGGACAAAGTCTTAAAAGTAGTGCATTAACTTACTGAACTTTCTATCACTTACTCTTATGTCCCTCTCCATTTAAATGATTTTCTATTGAACTGCTCAGCAGTGCCTCCCCATTACGCTCTGCATAAGTATAGACACAGCAGGTGGTTTAAAAATAGCTGCAAGTATCTCCAAAAAAAAAAATGTAAAATGTGAAATGTATTAGGTTGTTTAGGGAGAATTTTAATGACACCTACAGCAATTTACAGTTGACAAATTTTTATGTTTCTGGGGTGCAGAAATACCCAAAATGAATTATCTTGTTTATGGCTGGGAAAAGGACAGTAATGAAACATGCTAATTTAGAAAGCAAAATTAAATTCCAGTCAAGGCAGCATTCAAACAGGTGGCATCTGAATTACATTTGCTACACCTTGGAATAACGTCCTCCAGTATGAAAGGCAGAAAGGTATCACAGGTTTGTCCAAGTAGCTTTAAGTGAGCTCTGCACAGACTGGTGCTGGCAGAGCCTGGTGCATGCTTTAGCCTGCATCACACCTCAGCAGGCTCTGCGCATTACACAGGGAGAGGAGTTTTCACCGTGGGATACCAAGGAATAACTGTGTCACCAAATAAAAAGCCACACATTCTCAAAACTAGATCTGCTACCTAGATCAGATCCCTTCAAATATCATCATAATAATAAAAATGACTTCTTCCTAAAATACATCTTATGACATAAATTAAAACCAAAAAGCATCCTCTAAAAATAAGGTGTTTGGTTTTGTTGTTTTTTTTTTTTACAATAGTATTAATGCTGTTTGGAATATTTCTGTGTGCACTTGTGATGCTACCATTTGCTAGCAGTAAATGATAAATAGTATTTTACTTCTAAGTCTTTTGATTAGGAAATCATGGGTTTAATTCCTAGGAACTGTAGTATTAAACCATCTCATGAGAAGGTGACGTGCCACTCTGTGGAGACACACTTACTGCTTTGGATCTGCAGTCCCTCCTGTGGCCACCCATCATCATTTCTAATTATCACTTCAAATCATACAAAGTGTATCCCCTGCTATGCACAGAAGGCAGGTGGGTGAGTGAGATCTATTATAAACATGAGCCTCCAGGGAATGAGAATTATTACACTATGCTATTTTTCTTGGTTTTCAAAAAGTAGCACTGTTAGTAACAACCCCTCTTCTAGGAGAACTTAAAAGCTTTAGGGGCATCTCTGTGACATGACTAACCACCTAACAGTAAGAAGTGGTTGTTGTACCAGAGAAAGAAGAAAGTATGGGTTTCAAAGTAGTAAAAAAGTAGAAGAGCACCAACTGCTACAGGATGACATACATGATAAAATACCTCCAGGACAATAGAGCTGTATAGCTATAAAATGATCCTGAAAAAAAATGTTGAGAGTATAACAGCTCACATAGCACATTCTGAGTCTGAAATGAAGATCTCAGTACCTAAAGCATGGACCAGAATTCATTGTTTAGCACAAGGCTCAACCTATTTAATACAGATAAAATAGAAAATTAGGAAATACAAAATAACTCTAGTTAAGGAACAAGCAGAAGCTTCTTCTGCATCAGGGTATATTACTGTCTATTCTAATCCAATTTATCCCCTCATTTAGAAACAAGAGCAGGCTCTTGTGCTTTCTTCCACGCTGCCCCTGGCCACATGAAGCAATACTCAGTGTATCTGAGATGGTGCTTCAGTTTTGTCTTTCAACATCCTCTTCAGCCTCCCCCCAAATCTGGTCTTCCAGGATGCTACAACTATTACCCACTCTTCCTATTACTACAATTATTTCTCCTTTTGGTGAAAGTCCAAGGTGTCACCTACATCTGTGTTTCCCATTGGCGTTGTTTTTCCTATATCCTTATCACATTTTCTTAAAAGAAGGATGAAGGAGGTTTTATATTGTATTCATAAAAT
>NW_008622722.1:7500-17881 GCF_000691845.1 Merops nubicus | reverse complement strand
AAGAGGAAGGTGGGGAGGGGGGAGAGGAAAAAGGCACGGGAGGAACAATATCGGGGGCTGGTTCCCCAGCTCCGTCCGTTCGCAATCTGCGCTGTCAAAAATTGTCTTAATGCGACAGCTCACAACCTCTCCCCCCTTTGCTGTTGCTACTGCGAGAGCTTTCCAGGCTTCTAAAGTGCTTTTCTCTTGATTTCACTCTAAATCTAAAATTATATTCAAAGGAAGGGGGGGTGGGAGGGAGGAAAGATGCGAACCTATCACTGAAAGCAAAAGCACTTGCCGCCTGCCTCTCTCGCTCGCTCGCTCTCTCAATTTATGTGCTTTGCACTCTCTCCTGCTGCTGAATAAATGCACACATTTCCCAGGGACCCTCAGATTCCCCTGTTAATTAAATCAATTCATTATGCTCAGATCTGATTAGCAGCCCCTTCCCCCCCTCTTTGAATCAATTATTCAATACACAAACATAATTGCCTGTGCCAGAGGTGTCTAAGTATTAGCTTATTTAACTCCAAGGACACTAATTACCCCTAGGGCAAGGGAACTTTTCTCATTAATTCTGACAAAACACAAAAGCACAGTTAAAGTGTGTGTGTATATACGTGTGTGAGAGAGAAAATGGGGGACCGTACAGCCGAGGAAGGGAAGAATTACTCTAACACACGTGTTACTCTGTAAATAAGCTCAATTTTCTTTCTGCTTTTGCACTAGATTATTCCCCACATCTCCCCTTCGCTAAAGTTGCCCGTCCACTCCCCTTTTTTTAAAGTAAGGAACAGATCGGCGTCGTGAGTGTGGCAGCTCCGAAGTGAAAGTGCTTGCAACAAAATCCAAAAAGGAAAAAGTGCATAAGGCCGATGGGTAGCAAAGCAGAATTTGCAAACAGTTTTGTTTACCCAAGCAGAAAACTCTGTGGCAGACAATCTTCTGCACTTTAAAAACCTGTGAAGGAAGTGGCCCTGTGAAGCAGCAGGTAAGATGATACACGCTAGTTCAGAATTGTTTACCATTTGAATTAATGTCAGTGCCCACTATTAATGTACTTGCTTCCTCCTTTTACCATAATGGGCTTGATTTCCATTAGCTGAAGCCGGAATGCTAAAAAGAGCCTAGGCAAGAGCGATGCAAACCAAGTTCGACCGTCATTGTACCAGCTGAGACGCGTGACTTCTGGCTTGCATGTTACCCAAATTTTACCTCTGTGTGAACTTCCTTTAAATAAAAAAAGAATAAGAAAAAAAGAAGTAGTAATTGATTCTCCCAAATTAGGTTTTTACTTTCTAAAGACCTTTATTGTTCATGTCCTCAATGTTCACAGAAGTATTGAAGAATTTCTTTTTGTTTCCTTAGGCAATGCATGAGCTGATCCATTAATCCATTTGGCTTTATGTATCAGGAAACTAATATTAGCTCAGCTCATCTATTAGCCTTTATTTAGGTCCCTCCATGATGCCTTTTTTTTTTTTTTTTCCCCTACTTTTGTTCAGGCTGGTTCCTCTTGAGGGGAGACAGACAATTTTTGTTAGATTTCAGGGCAGAAAATGCTGCACATCCTCTCATGGCAACTGTCTACTCCCCAGTTCCCCATCATCACGTTCACCCATGTCAAGACAGCCATGATCAAACTTGTTTGTTTGGCAGCTTTTCCCACTCTTTGAAGCACACCTTGTACACTTTGTTTAAATCCAAGGGGGAGAATTGCCCCCCAGACATGTCCTTTTCTCCCACACCAAGAAAACCAAACCGTAGCTAGGCTTGCTTGACAACAAACTTGCTGAGCTATGTTCATTCTTTGCAAGGTTGATTTGGAACACAAAGTTGTGTTTCATTATTGCAGTCTGGTTTTCTGTGAGTACACATATAAGGATAAAAATGCCTTCAGCTTGGTAGCACAAAACCCCCTGTTAGTTCTCTGATCTTTGATTTCTACCGTAAGGCATATACTGCACCCCCAGGAACTTGGTCCATCTAACTCAATGAATCTTTTTTTACTTTTTTTTTTTTTTTTTTTTTCCCCTTGAAAGAACACAGCAGCACTTGAAAAATACTGACCCTGGAGAACATCATGCATCGACTCATTGCTGAGTGTTCTCTGGGTCTTTGAGCCCATTCCTTTGTCACTCTGGCCAAGGAGACTTTTGGGTACAAAGCCAGAATCTTGGGATCTCAGTATGCAACTCTTAAGGCTTAATTCCGAGTTTGCTACAGGGTGATCCAGTTTTTCCTAAATACAGACTTACCAAGTAGCAGGTGTTTGCGTGCACTGAAGCTCAAGGTCACTGTTGGGATGCCAAGGGTAGCACAGGAAGAAACTGTGGGAAACAGATGTTGTATCATTCTTAAGAAGAGATGTTCACACTTGAGCTGAGACAGATGTGGTCACTGGAGATGAAAAAGAAAGAAGTGGAGGGAAAAATCAAGAGAGGACTCTATACATGTGTACGTGCATGAGGGAGTGTCACACAAGGGGAGAAAAATAATGCAAAAAAGTACAATGCCTCAAAACATTCCGTTCCCAAACACACATCCTACAGTTTGAACCCCCTGCTGTAATCCTACAGCTGCAGTTATGGGGACTTTTAGGATTACAGCTTTAAAGATGACAGGATGAATCCCAGTGTGAAGGTGCCCACTTTAGATGGATGACTTTTGTACATTGTGGTGGAGCATTGTTCTGCATGGCTTTCAGTGATAGCTGTTCAGCAAGTCATTTCAGAGAAGTGAGCAAGTTTCAGTAATTTTCGAGCCTCCTTCACCCAACAAATTAGAAATCTTGTACAAAAAGATGTACCACATTTATTTTTTAGTACCTTGACACTAGAGAGGAACAGGTAGATCACTTCTTCCAAGAGCTCTTACGTAGCTAACGGTGCCATAATGAGAGACTGGGAAAACTTGACACAGAGTGGTGGCAGGACTGGGAGTAAGCCCCAGCTCCCTGAGACTCCGTGCTCTGGGACGAGGCGCCCAAGCAGCTCGCTGCTGGAGGAGATCAGACTGCGCCCTTGCTGAGGTGCCAGTTTATCATTAACGTGCACTGTTACTCATTCAATTATGGTACCTTACACACGCCCTGTCTGGGCAGTTCTGAGAAGTCATCATGCTCAGTCCTGCAGAAACCAGAGATAAAAGAGAACAGCTGTGCTCTGCCTAGGAAAGCTCCTGGTCTAATACTAATTCCTGATATTCCTGGTGCGGGAGGGAAGAGGCACACAGGAATAAAAACACCTACGTGCTGCTGTAAGAGCTTACACCTCTGGGTCTAACTTGAGGTCCTTGCTCACTAGAGGCTCTTACTTTTGCTAGTCTTGAACACAAACAAGAGAAAATGAAGTTTAAGAACAATGTGCCAGTCTTATTAAATTGCAAAGGAAGTCTGCAATATACTTAAGTCAGCCTTTAGCAGACCCGTGAGGTTTCATATTATCCTATGCTTGAATGAGGCAGATGACTGGAGCAAAAACCCGCTAATGACATAAAAGCATTCTTCTACTTTCAGTCTCTCTTAATTAAGGAGTTGGTTAATGTTTCAGTGTTGGGAATTCTAAAGCTTCGTCAGGGAGGTTAATGTTTTTTATTTTCTCTTTCAGCTGACAGGAGAAAAAAAAAATCAAACCAAAAAAGAGAAGGTGATAAAGTCACGTGCCAGTCAGAACGCCACAGTGAAGACAGCATCAGGCCATGCCACAGACCACTGCTGCACGTGGTGAACCTAGCAGCTATTTCCAAAGTCACATTGCTGAGCAGATGAGACTTTTGTCTGCCAGTTTAGACACATGGGGTTTATTTACTGAATTCACACAAATAACCAAGACAATTTGCACAGCTCTATACTAGATCAGCTACAGATGATCTCTGTTATTACCCATTTCAGAATCACTTGCACCTACCTTGCTAGTGTCAGAGGAGAGTGACCACGGGTCTGACCTTATAGCACAATTCAGCAATCCTGCAAAGGAGGAAAATCACAAGTGCTCTAAAAAGTTATGTTCGCACAGAGCATGGGCAGCAGTTCAAAAGACCACTTAAATACATACCTGAGATCTACAGACCTCAATTATTTCTAAACTCCTGCCTCATCTACTTAACTTCTCTGCCTACACATTGTAAAAATAAATCACTCGATTCTGTTACTAGGTTTTGCATGACATGAATGTGAAATATTTTTGTAAATACAGGCTTTTTTTTTTTTTTTTTAAAGTGTGTTAAAAATACAGCATTTCCTTTGATAGAAGGAAAATGGCAACTTTTCAAAAGTACTACCTTTAGAGAATGAGTTCTTTACCACTGTGATACAAGGCTGGCATTTAGACCATGAGGCTTTACAATCTGTAATGATCTTTTGGAGAAATTTACAGTACAAGAATTAGTTATTCAGAAGTTTTGCTGCTGCTCTCCATAGGACAAAGTTAAAAAGAAAAATATTTTTTCAAAAATAAAAGTAGCAAGATCTAAATTCTTGGTCTGCTTCTTGTTTCAAAAGAAGTTTAACTGAAAGATTCTGCACTTCCAGAACAGCTCAGCTGCAATGAACTCCATGAAGTTTCTTTCTACATGAGAAGCCAGCATCAAAAAGGTGTTGTGAGTGGGTATGAACTACTGGAGGATGAGGTTGGGTCTGACACAGTGCAGATCCATCAACATCTCCCCAGCAGCAATACAGCTGGGGAGGAGGGCAAGTCTAAGGCAGAAGAATTTATGATGTAAGTATATGTCTTTAGGGGAGGGCGAGTCTAGGAGCTGGGACAGGCTGGCTTCCCCTGGGCTCCAGGGAAAGCATACTTAGAGGAGCCACGTCTATTCCACAAAAAGCCTCCTTTCTACTTCTCAAAAGTTTCCCAGGCTCAAGTGAGCTGTATTCTTCCACTTGTATGGCCAACCAATTCTCAACAGTGATGCAGAATTTCAATTCATACTGAAACAGAGCAGAAGTTCAGGAATGCACCTTTAGCCTGACCTCTTTGAGCAAGTCAACACGTGGGCTCTGACTCCGTCACCCCTTCACACAGCAGGATCTGTGCAGTTTCCAGTGTCATTTAAAGTAAGTGGAAACGAATCCTTAAAAAACCAAACAAACCAAACAACAAAATCCCCCAAAATGCATCAAAAAACACCCCAAACCTTATGAGTAAATTCTGGTGACAGGGTTTCTATAATGTCTCTCACTTTCATCTGGACCAAGAACTGACTTTCCTATATATCCTTCTCTACTGCAAAGTTCATTGCCATGCAGTGTTTTCCTGCAGATAGTTCTGCCTTTTATTCCTTACCTTGGTGGGAGCTGAAGGTAGACTTGAAAGACAAATCTGGCAGCCACACATCTGCCTCAGTTGCTTTATGGAGGAATCTAGTGAGACAGTATCTGGCTCTGGAGTGGCACATGGAGCTCTCGGGCTTGCTGCCACATCCACTGTTACGATCAGAGCTTATTGCTCCCAGCCCGATGTCAAGCAGGGACTAATCAAATGGGAGATGGGTGAACAGAGGCAGAGATATGGAGCTGGCTCTTTGTAATCTGGTACTGTTGGTTCTTCTTTATGCTGCAGCAGCACACAGGGGTCCCAGTCATGCAGCTAGACCATAACATAGTGGCCAAAAATTTCAGTGCCTTTCTTCAATAAGATACTTTCTTTCTTCACTGTCTTGCTGCTGAAAAGACCAGGCAGGACTGACACAGGACGGTCAGAGATGGAAATACATGAACTGAGAAGATAAAAAGCAACATCAGGCTCACGTTGCTTTGCAAGGAGTATATCCTAAGATGCTGCCAGTGTCTCCCGTGTTTTGTGTCTCCCTCTGACTCTACTTGACATGGGTGACATTTGCCAGGTCTTCATAGCATCATTCTGACAACATATCATCTAAAAATGTTGATTCTGTATGAAAATGGCTGTTGGCACAATAGCAGTAGGTGCACACAAAGGATGTGGCACTGCTGCTGAACACACAACGGTGGAATTCCAACTATTCCTGTGTCACATGGCCAGTGAGGCTCTGCTGCACTCGACTATGTTTTGCACATGATTTCATCAGCCTCCAGTTCATTCTGAATCTAGTGGTGTTAATCTTCTTGATCCATTAATATGTGAGAGTAGAAAACATATCCACAAACCAACAAAATTAGTATTTTACTTTTTTTTTTTTAATAAACCTATCCTGTGAAATTAGATTTCTTTCTCAATCCAAAGACAGAAATAAGTTCAACGAAGATGAAAGTTACTGAAGATCTTCTGATAAAAGCAGGCAGGTGGAGGCTCTGATGAAGGCCTACACTATAGTGCACATCTTGCCAACGTGTCTTAATGAATAATACGTGCACTTAGATTAAAATAATATTGACTGAGGTCTGCAGGAAAAGTTCCCTAGGAAAAATTTTTATTCTAGGAGCAGAGTCCTTTTTGGAAGATTTTGATCTTTTCTGCTGTAACCCTTCTCCTCCCCTCTCTTTGTGCTATCCAAAGCAACTGACAGCCAAAAATGAAAAGCCTGCCCTGCATCTAATGTATCTATCAGATCCAGAAAGAAATTCATATGCTGGTACTAAGAATGGCTGCACCATTCTCCTTAGCTGGTAGAGGGCACAGCAGTGTGTAATTAGGACTGGATTACTCTACTCAGAACTGGAGCAGAGAGCAGATGTCATGCATTAATATTGGCAGTAGATTCCACACACTTTCTCTGCCATGTTTGCAAAAACAATTTGCCTTCCTATCTTGGACCTTGCCTTGCATTTACCCTCAGGTTGCTGTAATGCAAACAAAAAGCCACTCGTGGCAATGTGAAAGTCCTTGTAGAAGGACAGGCCAACACAGAGTGGGTAGAGTTTACGGTTTAATTCCTAACATAAAATATCAGGTTATTTCTGATCATGTTGATTACATTAATATGGCTGGTATGTTCTACTAGACACCAGATTAGACATAAGAGGTCATGACATTCTAATGCATCTGTTAACATAAGCCAATAGTAAAGAAAGATGCACCTTATTCCAAACTGATGTTATCAGGCACTGTCTGCAGTACATAAGAGAAGCATCTCCCTTCTCAAACACAGCCAACCTTTTCTTCACTTGTTTATCCACACAGGGGACTTCAATGTTGATTTTGCTCCAGTTCAACATTTCACATACTGAATCCTTCCAGGAGGCCTAAAACAAAATTTCATGCTGTTAAACATATTGGCCCCAGTTCTGAAGTGTAGACAGCTTGCCTTTGACAGCAGCTTTATGGCTGCAGCTGGGTTCTGGAGGTTTCTTAGGAGTGAAAGATGATCTGCCTTAATTTAGGAGCATCCAGAGGCTGATTACAATGGCCTATACTACAGCAGCACAGGGTAACCATAAGGTAGTGGGTAGCAGAGCAATGCTGACAAACTAGCTTCACATATGTGGATGGAACCCAAAGAGGATAACCATCGAAACTCTGCCACAGTGGTATAATTGGCTTTAAGACACAGTTTGCTTTACTTTGTGATGAAGGATGAACATCAGAGCCAGAGCTGTAACACTCATTTTCAGGTGGTAGCACCTGTTGTATTATGCAGGGCATTACCTACACAGACACTATGGAAAAAGCACCAAACTCTTCTATCCAGACCAACGTAAACCCACCTGTACTGCCTTTGTTCTCTCACGTGATGCCAGCCACAGAGGAAGGAGGTGTGTGTGTCATTGCTCTAACAGGGTCACAGCTGAGAGAATGGAAGATTTTGTGCTTGTTGACCACCAAGTCCATTGCCCAGGAAAAACTGTCCCTTTTATTGTCTATTCCCTGTATGCAATGGTGGCAACTCCCCTCGTCCTAAAGGAGGGGTATCTTAAAAAATGACAAATCGCCTTACCAGATTAGGAAAAGACTACTGAAATCAGGTGGGCAGGTTCACATTCTTCTGGTCCATCAGCAAATGACAGAAGTGCAAGAACTGCTGTTCTAAAACAAGAAAACAACTGGAGTGAAATGTTAGTGGCTGCCACAGTTCTCTTTAAGCAGGTGAGGAACTCAGTCTGAAAGCTGTAAAGATAACTACAGAAATTATATCATTCTCTCAGTGAGAGCTAGAAAAGCTTTTCTGCTCACAGGGAGGTCAAGAAGTGAGAGCCCAGTGGATCATTTGTTGCGTTTTTAATGCTTCAGGGCTCAGGGTCAGTCAGAAATCCCTATCCTAAGGTCATGGTTAGGGCAGTCTGGAAAACAATCTTGTTTCTTTCCCGTTACGGGCAAGGCCTTGCTCAGGCTCTGCTATTTCTCTCTCTCGCAGCAGATTATTACAGCCCACTCCTCCTGCTCATGATGCCATGGTTAAACTCACCCAAGGTGTGGACATTCAGCCTCTTCAGCATCACAGTTGCACAGGGGACCTCAGTCCATAGCACTGCAGTATGATGCAACAAACAGCCAACCAAAGCTAAACCTGGGCAGCATTCAGCAGAATGAAATTCCTTATCATGGCTATCGGTAAGCAAGCACTAATATTTATTTTTAGCTTCATTTTTAAATAGCATCAGCAAGACAGAATGAGGAGCAGGGATGGCAGCAAACTTGTCTGTTAACTAAATAAGGAGTCCTGTTTCTACCGCCCAGCCCTTCGCTGCTGCAGCGCTGTGGCTGCACTCGCCACGTGCAGAAGCAGTGACAATCACCTGCCTCCTAACCTGCTTCGGAGGTGGTTTGACTCAGAAGAAGCTGGGAAGCACAGTTTAGAGAGAGAGCTTCCTCATGACTACACCTGTTGTAAAGAGACGTGTTTGGACTATAGTTTCCACGCCGAACAGCCAAGCGATACCTTTAAAAGGCTGAGAGACGACTCTGCAGTATTTTACAGTGGATTTAAGAGCTAAGCCTTAAAAGAAGTCCTGCCATGCAAACACCCAGCTGAAGCACAGGGGTTTGATGAACACCACGCACTGCTTAAACGGGAATTCACACTATAACACTCCTGCAAATAATCTAGAATACCTTGCATTGCTAGTCTATCAAATTTGCATAAATATACCTCAAATATTTATAAATCACTAGATATAAATATGCATTTAAAAGTGAGTATCAAAAGTGCGTTACACTCAGAGTTCTTACACACTCTAATTAATTCAAATAATCACATTTTGCCTTATTAAATTAAACACTGTATGGATAAAATATGGCTTGCCATCAATTCCAAGCACTAAAATACTGTTAGAAAGGGATACTACTGCCAAAAAAAAAACCAAGAGAGAGAGACCATGGCCATAGAAGTACACTTAACTGAAATATAGCCATAAGATCTAATGCCATGGAATGACTAACAATAATGTATATATTACTTTTAAACAATGAACAATTTTGGATAACTTTCCACTTCTTTGCCTGGTACACCAGTTTTAGCCTAGTGAGCTATAGCTGTGCAGGATAAGCAGAAAGTAGCAGAAGAGCCCAGTAACCCTCTTGCACATTTAAAAACGCTCTCCTCAGAAGCAAGAATAATTCCTTATTTCATCTAGCTGCTTATTTACAAATGCTTCCCTTCCATCATTTAATTAGGGCTAAAACCCCAACATCAACAACTATCCTTGAAAGTTTATAAAACTTTTTCCAGCTGAGAATCCCTTCACTTATCAAGAGTTATGAAGAAACACTAAAGACAGTTGTGTAGTTTGGAACAAATTTCTCAGTCAGTCCCACTTTAAAGCTGTTACATACCTAAGAAGTCTAGCCCTGCCTGAAAGACGGTGATTAAAGGTTTCAAAGAGTACAGAGAGTTTTACACAGAGTACTATGATGCTCAGGACCAATTGAATGTCACCTTAATTACATAACGGAAGCAATTTTTATACACAAGGAATCAGTTAAATGGAAGGTGCCAAATGACACTTACATCTGAATTTTGCCTTTGACTTAATTTCAAGAGACTATGCCTCTTAATTTAAGAATAGTTTCAGAAAGCTTTCAGTAGAACAGTCCCTGTTAAGTCAGCTTCAGGAGCATTGCAGAAGTCTGAATAAAGAAAACACACAAGGAAAATTTGACATATTCAGGAGCAAGTAAGTGCAAATAACAACAGTAAAAGTGTTGCAATTAAGCCCAAAATAATGCAGGTGGCATCACATGAGGGGGTCTCAGTCAGGAGAGACTCAGGCTGCACAAGGACATTAAGTGAGTTTGTTCTATTTTCAGGCAAGAGCAATAAACCCCAGGTTCTACTCTCTCCAACATGCGACAAGTTAATTTGCCACAGGTAACAACATGATATGCTTCACACCCCTTTTCTTTAATGAATGCTTTTCTTGAGCAAATATGACTTTGAAAAATTTGGGGGAGAAGAGGATGTAACAAAACTTTTGGGAATGAGGCAGGATGCCTTGCAGCTAAAGCACTAGGCTGGAACTAGGGAGACCTGGAATTTATTC
>NW_008622722.1:0-2500 GCF_000691845.1 Merops nubicus | reverse complement strand
TGCTAGTGACTTCTCACTGCCCTTGGCTATCTTGTTTTTAATTTAAGAACCATGCAAGTACACTTAAACAACCATTGTTTACTGGTGTCATTGTTATCAAAGCAAGTAAAGACATCAGGATCTGTATTGTCCTCGGGTTTTATTTTCATTGTGTCAGGCTACAATGGGACTTGGAGCATCTACTTCTTGTATACGGGCACCATTCAACAGGAAATTGATTTCCATGGGTGACAGGCGTGGAGGCTCCATGGGTCCCGGGTGAGGCGCACACAGAGGCACCGACCTGCTCTGGGTCTCCATCCCTTTTCCTGGGCTGGGGCTCTCAAATCCTACTTGCCTTTTGCTGAACCCACTCATCTTCCCTCCTGAGCATGAAGACACTGGTGCTCGAGTGTGGTCAGCGTTTCCCATCAGCTGTACCTGGTTCCAAATGAGGTGAATGCTAAGGGAAGAGGCAAGCACATGGAGACGGGGGGGGAACAGAGATTTTTATAGAGAATAACTGACGATGCATCACCACGGACAGGAGCCTTAAGGGCAAAACACAGTGCTTGTCAGTTCACGTTTGTCTGGTCTTGGAGAAGAGGCATTTTCAGGCTCTGCATCATGATAGCTGTAACAAGCTGAGTTGAGAGACTTCAGTATATGCCTGGCTATGAGTATGGACACTGATGAGAAAGCTTATGTGTGCCTACTCACATTCATTTCATACAAGTAGACACTTAGCTCATTCAAGAATACAGCTGGCATGATAAGCCTTTGAGACTATGAAATACATAGTAGGGTGTTCAGTTTCCAGTCAGGGTTATGCCATTTTTAATGGCTATATACTTACCCTGTCTGGTGCATTTATTCATTTTCGAGTCCAACTAGATTCAATGATTTTCGTCATTTTTTTCACCTCTGTTGACATTGTCTGACAAGACTGTTCAGGCTCAGACTGCTTAGGAAAAATAAACTTTGGTGCCAGATTTTGAGCCATCAGCAGTGTTCCCTCTCATCTTTATTCTATTATTCCGTTGCAAAGGAACTTTCAGCTCGGGAGCCACAATGGAAAGAAAACAACTTCAGCTCTTTTTTCTTTTTCCCTCCCCTTTTTTCCATCTTGTGATCTTAACCCAGCTGGTGAGGGAGAAAATTCCCATGTGAGGCATGTGGGTGGAGCCCAATTGTGTAAGCTCCATGCTCATGAAGTGTTTGGCATGGATCCGCTCGCTGTCTTTGTTTTCCAGGGCCGGACACAGAGGGAAGCCACATTCAGCACGTTAACAGCTGCCACCTGTTGCTCTCTGCGACTTCAGAGGAACCCTGAGGGTGGGGAGTCACACTGGGCTCTGGCCCTTGATCTCCAGGGAAGTTTGAGAGATCAGGGGTGTGCATTTGTCCCCACATTTTTCTTGCTTTTACAGGACATGATGCAGGTGGGTTTGGATGTGCAAATGGAGAAGAGGTCCCTGGAGAAACTTGAGCACGGCTTTGGTGCAGGTCACTAGGAGGAACTTTCAAGGCCCATTTGATGTGGCTGTCCTGAAGACAAACTCTTCTTGGTTAATTCACTGTGGTCAGAAATTTTGCCACCACAGACTGCCCTAGAAATCTCAAGTACCTCAAGCGTAAGTACAAAGAATAGCAAATGAATGCAAAAGAAAGATCTTACTAATGTTGTCAGTAACATTTTTAGGACATCCACCAGATTTCTCCCCTCCTCTGTGCAGTAGAGGTTAAATTGATCTCCATTCGTATGCACTCTGCTGTACATATGTAAAAAAAAAAAGGGGAAAAAAGCACATATCACTAATGCAGGTAATTCTCAGTATCTTGAAGCAATTGACACAAGTACATGAATTAACTCATCACTTTATATCACTTGAGGCAAATGTGCTATTTGGAGTACCTCTTGGTAAGAATAAGCAATTTAAGATCCATTAGTATTTCGAATATTCTGCTTCATTAAAACCACAGTCATCCCTAAATGTAAAGAGTGGAGAGAAGAAGCTATCAACCTCTTGGTCGTACTAGACAAAACCTCTTTTTATTGCAAGGTGCTGTAAAAGGGTTTTAATATAAACACGGGACAGGCTTTAGGTTTCCAAAAGAGGGTTATGCTACCTTGGTTTGAAATTTCTTATAGCTTTCTTAAGTTTGAAAATGACAATGTCGACTGAGGAGGAGAAAGTAATTCTGGTGTGCAGCTTTTGAGCGTTTAATACCATTCCAGAGTAATTTTTTCAAAACACTGTGTCTGTGCTCCATTCTCCTATTTGCATACCGAAATTCATTCTTCTTTATAATGGCCACAGTGCCCAAGATTACAGGAGAGCTGGAATTATTTAAAAAAAAAAATAAATAATACCTATTATCTGTTTGCATTCAAAATTTCCAAATTATTCAGGGCCCCCTTGCCCTGGGCTTGACCTGAAGAACTTCAACATCAAATAACTTTCTTTCATCTGTGATACTGTGTTCTTTTATGGTAAATATTATAAATAATATAAAAATA
>NW_008622721.1:365-935 GCF_000691845.1 Merops nubicus | reverse complement strand
TTTTTTTTTTTTTTTTCCCTCTTCTGTGCCTGGCTTCAGGGATTGCAAGAGTCGGCCTGTTGAGGGAAGGAGGGTGTCTCACTTCTCCTTGATTCTGGAATTGCGGCTCCATGCTTTGGGCAAACAAGCTTTCCAGCTGCTTTGTTTGAAAAGTTTCTGCTCCGTGGAGCGCATCCATTAGCTCCGTACGCGATTGCCTTGCTCGGCCTGAAGGGTTCTGTTGGGGTTTGAGATTTCGAATTTTGTGGTAAACCACACTCAAACGTCAGTGTAGTTTTAAAGTCTGTTTTGTGTAGCCTTTTAGCAGATTTCCTCCCAATTCTCATATAATTTTCTGGCAGTCGATTATATTCTTAAAAAAGCAGCAAAATCTTGCCCTTTCAGGGGCTTTACTCGTCCTCTGAACCGTAGACGGGAAAACTCGCAGCCACTCCAGGACTAAGATGAAATAACCCATTCAAAGCAGCGCTGGTTTCTCCCGCCCCTTGTTCCGGCAGCCCCTCCCGCGTTCCTATTTCTCCAGACTTTTTTTTTTTTTAATACAGGAAAAGTGTGGTGTTTTTTTTCCTT
>NW_008622721.1:0-315 GCF_000691845.1 Merops nubicus | reverse complement strand
TTTCCTTCCGTAACTATTCCCACCCCAGGAACTCGCAAATCCAGCTCGGAGTTTCTCCGCTCAGCCCTGGCTTGCAACACGGGGACGCACCCCCGAAAGCGCTGGGGCAACCCTCCCGCCCTGGCCTCGGGCTGCCGCGGGGCGGGACCAGTGCTCTCCCAGACCACTTTAGGAGGACTCGGTAGGAAAAAAACTGGCTTGAGGAAGCGCACTAGGAGAAAGTGGGAGAGACTGAACGCTTTCAAAAAGCACGAGCTAAGCGAAGCTTAAAAAAAGCCTTGTTTTGTGTTTGGGTTTTTCTTGCCTGCTGCTGGC
>NW_008622720.1:575-1033 GCF_000691845.1 Merops nubicus | reverse complement strand
GGGCTCGGCGCCCCCGCGCCCCCTTCTCGAAAAAGGTCCAACTTTTGTTAGTTTTGATTCTTCACCACGAGGGCTCGGATGCGCTTCTTTAGGAGGGGCTACGAGCGAGAAGAGTCGGCGCCGGGGAGGGCACGTAGCACTGCTCCGGCTGTCTTCAGCCCCTTCTTCCAACCCTGTCCGGGAGAGCCGAAGACAAAACAAGGCGAGGCGCCACTTTGAAGACGTGTTGTTTTCTTTCTCCCTTTCTCTCCATACAACTATGGTAAACTTCCTAGGCAAAGCATGCTCTTTCCCCGTGTTTGCTGAGGAACAAGGCAAGAACCCAGCACCAAACACGGCCAGGCAGATGCAGGTGCTCAGGTTCCCGCCCGACTCCCACAGCACATCAACTTTTTCCCGGACACAACTTGAGACTTTGCCTCTCTCTCACTCCCGTTCCCAGGGAAACCTCCCGAGAA
>NW_008622720.1:0-412 GCF_000691845.1 Merops nubicus | reverse complement strand
CCCCCCCTGCCGCGCCCCCCCATGCCTTGGCCCCGCTTTCACGGCAATGCACAAAATGCTGTACCAGAGCAAAAAAAAAAACAAAAAACAAAAACCACCAAACACCAACGTTAAAGCAATCTACTCATTCTTACTTAAAATGCAGGAGCATCAATGCTCAGTAAAAAGTGACTTCTCCCTTTCTTTTTCCCACCACACCTGAACATCGATTTGTAAGGACCCGCTTTTATTCCCTCTCCGCCTTCCACCGGGGGTTCACACTGTTCACACAGGCTTCATCCGCAGCCGCCTGCTCCTCTACGAGCCCTGGGCGCGCATGGCCGCCTATTACCGTTAAAACCAAGACGGTCTTTCCTCGGAGCTCCGCGCCGCAGCGAGGGGGGGAGGGAGGCTGGGCTGCGGCCAGGGCGAC
>NW_008622719.1:9050-9299 GCF_000691845.1 Merops nubicus | reverse complement strand
TGGCTGCGGCCGAGCTACGGTGGTGCTGGCGTGCGGGAGCCATCCCGGGGCCGCCTTCGCCTCTGAAAATGCGGGAGTAGAAATTGGTTTATTACAGGCGGCCCCCGAGCCCGTGCTGTTCTGGTGCGGTGCAGAAAAGGGCCGGTTTGGCCTCTGGAAATATTAACCTTAAACACCCCACACTTCCCCCCCCCAAGCCCGCGGAGGGGGGCAGGATGGCGGCTGGACGAAGTGCGGTGTAGACGAATG
>NW_008622719.1:0-8901 GCF_000691845.1 Merops nubicus | reverse complement strand
AGGATGGCGGCTGGACAATGTGAGTTGAGGAGTATGAATAATTCACCGAGGATTGTTAGCTCAAATTAGGAGGGGGGAAATAAAAGCCTTAACTGCCTTTGTTAGAAGGTGAAGTTGGGGAGTTGGAGTATTTAGGTGACCAGATTTCTGCCACGGTGCTTGCTTTGTGGAGGGATTAATTGCCGTGATCGCCATCTCCAGAAGACGCCGTTTGTTTATATTGATATCGATACCTTTTTTAGGTTCGTGTTCTTTTTTTTTTTTTTTTTAAAATGGGTTTTCTCTGTTCCTGTATCAAAGGATCGTCTGAGTAGGTTAAACGCAATAAGTATTAAAGCGTCTAAGTTGTGTTGGAGACTGGCTGGCTTTTAAAATGGATGGTGAGCTTTGTGCTGAGCTGGGAGCGCAGGGCGCTGGGTTTGTGAACAGGCAGTGCTTCACCTCCAGGACAGGATCATCTCGGGGGTAATTTGGAGTTGTTACGGCCGTGGAGGGGGTAGGGTGGAGGAGAAGCAGCTTTTAGTCATGAAATCTGTAGAATGGGACACCTGGGGGAGGCATCGAGTCTGTAACCTTTGTTTTTTCTACTCAAAGCTAATGCCTATTGAGAAGCCTGGGAGAAAATGTTGCCACAGAAATGAATACCCTGTGCTTTGCTCTGCTGCTCTAATTTAGTGGCAGGTATAGAAAGGGGGTTTGAGATTTATCTGTTGCTGGTTTTTGTTTTGGTTTTTTTTTTTTTTCCCTGACCTTTTGTTATTTTTTACTTACCATTCTGTCCCACTTGGGTACTTTTTTTTTTTTTAATTTCCTTATCCTGGATGTAATCTGCTTTCTTCAGAATGTAAGAATCAGTATGCAGAGCTTATCCTTCCTTCCTAAAGGCAGGGCTTAAGTAAGAGAATTTGTTGTTTTCTGTTTCCTGTAGACAGAGTTCAAAGTTGGGAATGTTTCTTATAAAACAGTAAGCAATATTCAGATTACTTCTGTTGTAGGGTTTTAATCGAAAACATAAAGCTGTGTCTGTGGTGCGCTCATCCTGGGGGCTATGAATGTGCAGTTGAGCAAAGATGGCTAAGCTAAAAAGGAAGGATATGAGCTCACCAGAGAACTTATTGAAAATCTCAAGCATTTCTCAAGATCTTGGGTTGTTTCAGAAGGGTTTAGGTTTGATGGTGTCCATGTTAAGAATACTTTTAAGGGGCAAGACCTTCCAGTGATGTTCTCCAATTGTCAAACTTTGGCTGATTGTGCATATCATACATCTCATTTTGGCATGTGTTAAGATTGTTTTATTCCTTGTCTCTCCTTGTGCTCGTGTTTGCATAGCGTTTAACTCGTGATAGTTAAAGTGGAGCTTGTTGAATTTTGTGCTGTGAGGTGCAGAAATTACAGAATTTGACCAAATGTGTCTCTTGGTCTTACATAAGTCAAATTTAGGCATAAAAGCAATTGGACGTGTGGATTCATTTACTGGTTTGTTGAATCCATACTTTGATGTAGTCCCAGGCTTCCCATATGCATACAGGGGTCAAGATTCCATAAGAAACCAAGTATCAGGAATGTGATTAGGTACAGAGTTATCTGGGGTTTTAGCTATTCTTCAGTAGTTGTATCACTTTCTGTGCTCCTGGGTTTCCCCCACGTGCAAGGAGTGAGTTCATCTGGGTGTATGGAGTGGGTAAAACGGCATTGTTGGGAGCTATCGACTCTTATTTGATTCCATTTTAAGGCTTTTGTCGAGAAGTATGCTGATTTTTCTCAACATTCTTTTAACAAACCAGTGCGCAGATGGCTGATGCTATGAAAAGTTTTTCCGGGGTCTGTGGTGTGACACTTACCATTAGCAGAGTAATTCCTGCACCACTTCAAGTAAATGAGCCCTTTAGGGTTACTGGTTACTTTGGTAGTGGCTTGCAGCTGGTAGATACGCTAGAAAAATGAATCTTGGATTAAGTCCTTACTTGTAGCATAAAATATCTATTTTTAATGGCATGGGTGCTAAGTAATGAGAAGTGGAAGGACCTAAAGTGACTTCTTGAGTGCTTGTTCCAAGTTTTAAGATAGTATAAAACAATGGAATTTAACATACTGATTTGAGTGCCTTGCAGAAAAACTTCAGCTTTTTGGTTTCTCAGACATAAGACTTGAAACTTAGAGCCTAGTGACTGAGCGGATGATTTGAAAGACCAGGATTCTGCTGCTGGATCTCTGCCACTGTGGTCCAGCTCCAAACTGGGTTTGAGAAGCCTGGGTCCTGTGCTGCTGGCTGAGAGGCAGTGGCTACTGCTGGTTTTTCTTAAACCTGTGTGAGGTCTTTAGGATTGTATGTGCCGTTGCTTTTTGTCTGTTAAATTCTTTCAGTGCTGGTGGAACTGAGCCACCATTGCTGGAGTCAAAAGCAAATACAAAAACCTTTTGTATATACTCTGACTGTACCTCTCTACACGTTGTAAGAAGAGGAGAAATCTTCCTGTAAATCTGTAGTCTCCCTGCAGGTACAGGAGGGCACAGTGGTTTCTGGGTTAAAGAACGGCGGCTTTACTGCTTTCTGGATTTTTCTGGATTCTTTGCCTTGCCTCAGGGCGTACGTGGTGGTAGTAGCACCTGTGTTGTCTCTTCTTTGCCATTTTCTCAAATATGAAACAGTTTTGAATTCCTTCAATAAAAGTGATCAGAAATTACTTTCCAGTGCCTGTGAAAGATGAAGGCAACAGTGTAATGCTACTGCCCTTCCTCCTTGTTATGAAGCTGCTGAAAATCGGGGAAGAAAGCTGTGGAGGATTTGCCTGTTACAACTGTTTTCCATAATTTTTGCTTTGTTGGTGCTTCGGTTTCCTTTTATCAGTGAAGGTTTGAGTTTTTGGCAGCATGTTGATGGAAGCAGTGGATGGGCTTTTTGTTTGCTGTCAGGCTTGCCTTGCCCTTCTAAAACGTAGTGTCTCCAGTCTGGCTGGCAGACTCTTGGCTGGCATGCCTGAAATACCATCAACTGGTCCACACTTAGCAGAGAGGTCTAATCTAGATGTGATCTGATGATCCAGGTTGTCAGGTGGTCTGTAACCTGGTGATGAGATGGCAAGAGGCTTTTATTTAAAGCACTTTCAAGCCTTTTTAGCGCTCTGCCTTCTATAGAAATGCTAGTCCTTTCTGGTGTCTTTGGAGGCACATCCTGGACCATTCAGGGGATAGTGTAGCTGCAAACTGTTATCAGCAACTTCAGTCTGGCAATTAAGCCAACTGCTGGTTTAAAGGTGGAGGTGTGAAGTGGATAATCCACGTTATTCACTCATTTAATTGCCATCCCCATTTTCTGGTTGATACCTCTTCAGAAATGCCTATCAAAAGCTTATTTAGGTTAAGATCATGCTGAAGTTTGTGCTTTGTAAACCTTGAGAAGCTGAGAAATATAGTTACATGCTGTGTTTCTGCTGCCACAAGAAGAGAGGCCAGAGAAGACCATCCTGCTATCATGCCTAAGACTTCAGTCAGCACACGTTCTAGGTGCTTGCTTCCTCCTCTGCACATCGTAAAAGCAACCATAGACCTTTGTTCCTTCCTACCCTTGAACTATAATGCGTGGAGTTTATAAGGCAACATGTTTCCATGACTCTGCTGATGGTGAAGTGGAAGAAAAAAGTCAATAAATATTAATAACACTAGCAAATGTCAGCAGTGTTGTGGTGTAAACCCAAACCCTTCACAGGCTCTTCAGAGTGCGCCTGTTCACTTTGATGTGCTTCTGACCTGAAAGCCTTGAAGCCTTGCTGAGCCTATGTAACACAATGGATTGAATTCTTGAGTGTACTCATGTTGTTCAATAGTAATATTTGTTAGAAGGCTGGATTTAAAGTAGGCTTGTGTGATGTTTTTGGTATTAAAAGGGATATTGAATTGCAGAAACTGCTGATTTTTGAGTATTAGTTTGTACTGCAGAAGAAAATTTGGTTGTATTACCTCCATTTATTCTTGAAGAGCTTGGTCTTACAATCTGCCAACAAAATAATTCTTCTGTGATTGTGGAGTATGCATTGTTAAGTAAACCCAGGAGGGAAGTACTGCATGGTTCAGCTGTTGTGTACAAGAGCATCTAGATTTTCCTGATGCTGCTGCTTTTTCAAGGAGATGCAAATACCGATCCAAGATGTGTTCTTTGAAAACAAACTACTTCAAAACAAAAACAAATCTTGCAAGAACCTTAACATGAAGGCGCAGCAACCCGTTTCTAACAAGCTGATGTCCAAAAGGAAAGAATGTTCCAGATTACAATTCATCAGCTCAAATGCTCCTTTTATCTTCACATAGACAGTTATATAGGCAGGTGTTCACATGCCTAAAAAAACCACCTAGGCAATGCATGGAAAGAACTTGGACCTTAATCATCTTTTCATGTTGTAACAGCCCTTTCTCTTTTGAATTTGAGAAAGTTTGAACATTTTAAGCCTCTCTTGAGAAACCTCCTTTGTATTAGAGCAGGCAGAAGAGCTTGCAGGAGAATCTGAGTTTTCCAGGGAGTACTGTTCCAAAATGGAACACACTTGGGGGTTTTGTGACATTGGGAACTACAAAAATGGCCCAAGAGAGAAGCTGAGCCTTTTTACTTTAACTAAAGACTGAAAATTCAAGAGAGATACAGGTTTCCAAATTAACAGCTTTTCTAGCCAATGGCAAGGTTTTTCTCTACTGACATCTCTGCTATTTAGCTTGGAATAAAAGTTTCTATGAAAACAATGTTCTGAAACTATTAGAAACATGAACATAAAATCGAGCTAGTAGATGCCAGCATATATATATATATATATTTAAATACAGTTTATGTAAGTGATGAACACTTCACTGTTCTTTGATGTGGAGCCACAGCCCCAGTTGAAGCTACGCCTGTTCATACCAGCCTGGGGGTTTGCTTGGTCCAAGATCTCAGACTAAGTGCCTCGATAAAGAGGAGTTTCATCATATGCATAATCCTTCATTTCTTTCTGTTGAAGCCTGATAATAAGGGGGCCTGTACAAATGGAGACTTTCAAAACATTGAGGTGTTTAGCACCAAGGCATTTGAAGTGGCTGCTGGCATTGAAGGACTGGTGCTTCGAGATGACCCATTAGTTGTCCTTGAAGATAACCAATACATAACGCACAGTGTCTCTCCTAACACAGAGTTTATCTTCTGTTTAATTTGGTCTGGTGTGAATGAATGTCTGAGGGAAAATGTTAAAACAGATCTTGTAACTCGCCAGATTAGAGCCTGAAGTTCAAGTCAAGAATTGAGGAAACTGAATCAATAATGCTGAACTGTGCTATTATATGTACAACAACACAAGTTTTACCAAGTAACCAAAAAAAGGTGGTCCGTTTTGTTTACCAGATTTAAGTCATTTCACTGTCAATCCTAAACCCAAACCAGGCTGGTGTTACTTCATGGAAATCCTTGCATTTTGAGAAGCAAAAGAATTTGAGGCCAAGGCTCCTGGCTTTGTCAGTTTGCTTCATGCTGCTGATGAGACTTAGCTCCTCACGTTCACCCCTGCTCACGTCCATTGGGAGAGATGGGAACGTGCTCCAACGAACACAAGACTTGACGCAACCCACATCAAATATGAAGGCTGCAGCCTCGACCAGCTAAGCTAGAGAAATGAGAAGCTCTACATGGTTTAGCTGGGGATGGGAGTATTTTGTGCTCAGGTTTTCAGAAAGGACTTTTTCCTTGTGCCCATTTGACTGTACTGGATGTTGAGCTGACATTGCTGCGGGCTTTTTGTCCTAGCTGTTGTTGTAAGCATTTTTCTTGAGTGCTTAGTGGATCTGTTTATTTTTCTCTATGAATAAAAACCAGTTTTATATCTTGTAATTCTGTTTTTCCAGTCCTTAACTTCTGATGACAAAATCCCCTGTTAACTGAAGGCAGTTGAGGAACATGAGGTGACGGGACAAGAACTTGGATGGAAGCAGTGAAGGGAAAAATGTCCAACTTCTCTGGAAAACCTGAATGCAGTGACTTAAAATAAATTGTACATTTTCAAGCCATTATTTAGACTAAAACTGGTTACTTCATCAAGAGTCTGCATCTGTCTGGAGATAGACCCGTTTGAAGCTAAAACATTAACTGAGACCCTGACAGATACCTCTGGGATATGTTTCCATCTTTCTTTTTGTGAGCTTGGTAGAAGCAAAAGCAGGAGGGCTTGAAGGGAGGGCAGCACCTGGTGGCTAGTTCTTTCAAGTGTGTGTCCAGATACCTCTCTTGAATAGTTGTGGTTTTTCTGTAATAATAAATGCAATTTAACTACCATGTATCTGTCATCATGAAGGGCAGCACATAGCTAATTGAAATAAAAAGAGCTGTATTCTAGGAAAAAACCTAAATAACCTAGTTGTGAAAAAAAAAAAAAAAGAATTTTCTTATGAACAACCACTGTATGCCATGTGGTTATTTTAACGCAGGAAATTACTATGCAAAGGTGAAATATCAGTGTGTTACATTGTGTAGTGAGACACAGCAGAATCACTTCACTGTGTTCTGAATTAGAAATACTAATTTTGGAAGGTTTTACTTTCTTACTCACACTTTCTAAGTGGGGAGGTAGTAGGGGTTTTAGGTCAGTTCAAGGCCAAATCCAGGTGACAGATAATCTTGGCAGTGCAGTCCTGTGCTGGCTTCGTGAGTTTCGGGCTCTGCTTGCCAGCTCTCTGTGCCATGATTTGGGTGTTTGGCTGTTTGTATAGGCTTGGTGGTTGCGATGGTAAGATTTTAATGCTTAGCTCAGGGGACTCTCTTCTCGCTGCCTCTCCCCACTATCATTTTGCAAACAGCAGTGGGTTTCAGTGTTCACTCGCAACGGTTGTGCTGCTGCAGCTAATTCGGTCTGAACTGCCTGCTCACTCTCTTAATTTGTTAGGGTTTTTTCAGTCAGGGTTTTTTTTGGTGGTAGACCAGTTACAGTGAATGCCTGTAACTACTCTCATGTATAGAAAATGGTTTAAATTGCTGTGCTAGGAAGTAAGATACAAAATAATTAATTTTGGTAATTTACATACAGAGATGTTTTCTCTGCTTGGATACTATACTAGTTTCTGTATTAAATCTCTTAAGTCTTTCTCACTGTATGTAAGGAATTCTGATTTCCTGAGTTGGATTACTGGGCTGTGATATTCATTAATTCATAATGAGCAAGGCTTTCTTTTAGAAAATAACATGCTTGTGATTACAGATGAGATTTGGATGTGGGGGTTTTTTTTTGTTTGGTATTTTCCTCAGAAGAACTCTCTACACAGACTGTAAAAGAAGAATTGGTAACTAAAACTTGCCATAGTGATGAAAGCAATAATACTTAAAAAGTTGCATTGAAGCGAGAAGAGACAAAGCTGTAGCCCCAAGTTCATTGTGAACTGGTAGCTGAGGGATTGCACTGACACTGTAATGCAGCTATAGAGGGAAGGAGCAACCCTCCTAACCAGCTTCAAAAAAGTAAAATTTATGGAGAATTTGCCAGTGCATTACAGTTCCCAGAGAGCTTGCTTGTTCAGCTGAAAGTTCAGACTTTGCAGTAAGCTGGGGAGTGCAGCCTGAAATGCCTTTTCCCCTGCCACTGGGAGAGACTATCAGGATATTAGAAACGAGTAGCCCCCTCAGCCAGCAGAGTGGTGAAGCTGGTCCTCTGGCCCCTTTCCTCCCCACCCCGTTGCCTGGATTTTCTCATCCAAGACAGCAAAGATTTGGGCTGCCTCGCAGCACCGACTGCAGCGGCCCTCGTAGCCCCAGCTCGTGACCAGTTCTGTTGTGAGGCTGCTGGTCAGGCCAGACCAGTGGGCTGCTGCTGGGCCCCAGCTCAGAGCCAGCGGGGGTTTCTGGGGGTGCCTGTGGCTTGGAGCAACCTTTGTGTGGGTCCATCTCAAGACTTCACAGGGTTAACACCACAGCTCTGTTGACCTTAGTTGAAGTTGATCTGCTCCAGTTGAAAGGTATCTTTAAGGGGATAGGCATGTTCTCCATCTGTGCCAGGTGGAAGATGAAGGGCTTTTGATTTTTTGGGTGGGTTGTTGGGGAGGTTTGGGTGGGTTGTTTTGGTTTTGTTGTTCTTTGGAAGCATACTTGCTTCATTAGCTCACATATATTTAAATAACTGGATTTAAGCAGCGTTCTCTTCTGTTATAAACCCACTTTTCATATGAAGTTGTCTTTAAGGAAGCTGAATTACACCGTTTTGGTTTCTCTGTGCTAAGCACTGCGTTTGCCTGGGACTTCTTTCTATGGAAGAAGAATAAGCATTGTGGCTAGCAGTTCTGGACAGAGTAAAGGTCTAACAGTGAAGAGAAATGAATGGCTGCATATTCAGCACAGTCAAAAGAGTAGAGCTCTTTTTTAAGACTCTCTTTAGCAGCCTGTGCCTTTTAAGTGAGCTCGTGTCTGGTCTAAATTTCCTGGTATGCTGTAGGTGAGAGGGGTCGGTTGGCACGGACCTGCCAGGGTTCAGCTTTTCAGGTGGTCCACGTGAACACAGGTAGTGATGCTGGTGTAATGAGAACAGTGCTGGGTGTTCTCCGGGGAATGGCTGCAACTGGGAGCTGCACCTCTGTCCCATTCAGCTGTGCTGGCAGAAATACCTGGTTTAGGCTAGGCATGAAAAGACAACCATGTTCTGTTCCATGGGAATGAGTTCAACCTGAGAAGCTAAATATGAGGCCACTTACAGGTCTGTTTTCTCAGTTCTAATATCACCGTCAGTGATGACATACACCATTAATGTATTATTGTACTGTAATAGCTGCATCTTTTTTTGCTCAATGAAGAAAAATTGAAGCTATGTTGTAGTGGATGTGATCTTTGTGACTCCACTTCTAAGCCAGGTATTTCCCATACTAGTTGTACAGTCTGAGGAGAGGTTAGAATCATAGAATCATAGAATC
>NW_008622718.1:0-808 GCF_000691845.1 Merops nubicus | reverse complement strand
AGTCTGCTGAGGTGTGACAGTGGCTCAGCAATTATTAGTACTTGAGGACCAGAGTCACCAGAATGGTTTTTTTTGCTAGTATTACTATTTAATAAGTAATTAATTCTTACTATTTAATAACAGCTCTTTACTCTGGGACTTTTAATTCTTGTCTTCAGTAGCTTTCAGTTAGACCCTCCACTGGGAGTCTCATTCTTCAGCATGAATGGTGTTGACTTGGCTTTGGAAAAGGGACAGTGGTCAGTTGAAAAATGGAGAGAATCCCATTTCTGCTCAGTTTGGAGGCCAGAGCAGAGGCTGTTGGCACCTTCCTCCCAAGCACACTCCCACGGGCCATATTGGGCTGTAGGACCTCCAGGATTTTGCTGCTGGCAGGAGAAATAAAAGTAAAAATTCCTCTTTTTCTAGGGCTCTCATCTCATGATTTGATGCAGATCTTTCTCCTGCACCTCTCAACTCTTGTTTTGTCCTTTCCACTGTGGGAAGAGAATGAGGGAACGTGTCAAAATGTGTTGAGTCAGCTCATTTTTGCACCCTTGGATCAGTTGACTGCAGCCATGTGTCTTCTCTGAGTATTTGAGTAAAAGACCAAACTCCAGCTCCCTCCTCCAGGGAGAATATTCCTAGAAAGGCTATAAAAAAATAAATCAGTGCCTGAAGCTTTGAGAACCAGGAGAGAAACCTAAAAGAGGGAGCTGGTATTGAGGTACAAGAGAACTGGGGAGATGTAGGGCAAGGAGTTGGAGTTTCCCGTGAGGGATCAAGAAGAAGACATCCATGGCAAGATGGGTCCATTTTCTCAAGAGAA
>NW_008622717.1:38659-66957 GCF_000691845.1 Merops nubicus | reverse complement strand
GATCCAGGGTTCAATGGTTTTCAGGTGAGTAGTGTTACAGCAGATGTGATAGTGTCCATAGTAAATGATATCAGAACATGAACTGATGGTTGGGTTTGGGGTTTTTCTTTCATTTATAGGGACCTCCAGGTACGTTGGGTGTTCAAGGACCTGTTGGGCCAAGAGGAGAACGAGGAAGACCAGTGAGTATATTTCAAATACATTCTGTAGAAAATTAACCTAACAGAAGAACTGTGATCTCAGCAAGTTCCATTATGTTGGACTGTAACCAAATGGGTAGAAAAAAAACCAGGCTCAAAATAGCACTGAGGAGTCTTTGGCTGCAAAACCTTTTCAAACTCACTGTGAGACATTTTGTATTTCTTTAACCTCTTTTAAAGAGTCTTGTTTGTAAAGGTTACTCAGTGCTGTCCAGTCTACATCCCCCTCCACTGAGTTCTCAAAGATAGCAGGGCCTAAATCTGTTCTCTTTGCTGCTCATCAAGGGGATGTCTGTTAGCTCTCCACACTTCCCACAGAGGATTGAAGAGAGAACATTCTTCAATAGTATTTAGAATACATTTTTAGTTTTCAACTATTTCTCAGTCATTTTTTTTTCCAAAATCAACATTTACAGCATTAACACAGACAACTGTTGCTGAATGGTTCTTTGGGAAGATTGTGTTCTCTCCAGATACCATTTTCTCCATCTCTTATTACCATGATTAATAGATTTTTGGGTGAGAAGCAGATGTTCAAATTCAATATATTTTGTTTTCTTTAGGCTTGCTTTATTTTCCCATGAGGCTACTTTATAGCATTTGCTTTTTTTTGTTTCTTTTGTCAAAATTCCCTTCAGATCTGCTCTCCATCACTGATTTTGGGGGGAAAAGAAATGAATTCAGGGCTTCTTACATGTAGCTATTACAGCTGTTTCAGGGACAACCCCTGCCCCCCCCAAACAATTTCTAGGGTGAAATCCACAGCTTGCTAAGTCTTTATAAAGTTAATTTTCTGCAGTGGCTGGTTTTATCCTCTGAACTAAGCTGCACCTTGTCTTTCTCCTCCAGTCTTCCTGAGTGGAAGTCTCCTCAGTCTTTTCCTCTAGAGTGACCCCACAGAGTTCATGGGCTGCACACAGGAGCCCAACCTTCAGTAACTCATATTCCCAGTGCTCTGCCTTACATTTTAGGAGTGCTGTGACCTATACATTTTCTGAGCTGTGTATCTACATCCTTCTGGTTGCCACCTTGGCAACATCTCTTTTGAACACTCTTCCAGAGTGGATGGATCCCCACCACCTCCAGCTTTTAACAAAATGCTGTATTTACTGACTCTGGAGCTACTTGACTAACCAAAATGACTTCCAAAGTGATATTTTTGGGAACAAGTCTAATGTTCATGCACACAAAGTTACGTGGCAAGGCAGAGATGCCAGACAAGTCCAGGTCTCACATAAAAGTTACTGATTTTCCTTTCAGACTGGGCTTGATCTTGCATAACCCAGTCATATCCCCATCAGGGCTCCAGAGGTGGACAGATCCATCTCCAACTCTCTTTCCTACACCTCTTGTCCAGCATCATCTTCTCCAAACAGCTCATGCTGCTTGTTCCCTCCCACTGTATATGACAGTTTTTAATGTGTAGAGCCCTTTGGAGCTCATTAACTACCAAAGCTGACTGGAGCAAGGTAGGTTGTCTCTGCAATTAGTGGCTTTCCTAATTTTTCCTAATTACTGCTCTTCTTGTAAGACTCTGGTGGCTTTTTCTCCTGTTGTAGCTTCATTTTCCACCATCTTCCTTTGATTTCACTCTTTACAACACCAAATAGCTAATCTGAGATCCATGTGGTTGTCCAGCTCCCTTTCCAGATGGATCCAGTACCAAGACACCAGTCCAGTGAAGAACTTAAAGACCTGCTTAACTTTATCTCTGAGCTTAAAATGTCCCTAAATCAGGATCCAAAAGCACAAGTTCTTGAAATAAAAATGGGCTTTTATTAAGGCTAAGCTGGAAGACTCTGTTAGGAAGGATTATGGATTTGGGAGGGTATTTTTCAGAACTGGAAACACAGCTAATAGTGGGGGGACACTGGATGCTGAGGAACACACTGCCTTTGAAATATGTACTTGTGTTTCAGATATAAAGCAGCTCACCTCCTCCATGCATCGATTACAAGGCAACAAGTAACTTGTTTTCCCCTCTTGTGTTTCCCCAGGGACCACCAGGGCCCCCAGGACCACCAGGACCACAAGTAAGTCTTTGGTCAGAGGTGTTTATGTTGGTTTTGTGTCGCTGAGGTTTATCCAAGACCTACTTGAAGGCAGTAAAATAAAGAGCCAAAGGTTGTGTAGTGCAAGACCTGTGTTGGCTGCACACCACAAGAAGTTAATCTCATCCTGGGTTTGCCTACCCTGAAAGGATCAAACCAGTTCTAGAGCCAGATTTAATTTGCTACTGTAGTCCCAGCAGCTTCCTCTGAACAGAGAATCTTTGTAGTCTTTACACTCTTCAGTTATATCTCAGTGGAAAAAAAAGATGAGTTCATTGTTCCAGCCTACTTAGGTATTTTTATTTAGCATTCACTGGTATTAAAAAACTTGCAAAAGAAATGCTTGATCTTTTCACACCACCCAGTGAATGACTCAAAGTCTGTTGTAAGAAGCCCTGGTGACATGTGATTTTCATCAGAGTTGTTTTTCTGAATGTTTAGGTCTATAAAAATACTTCTAAATCTATAAATATACTTTGAGGTAAACCTAGACTATTATTTGATTACAGTTCCTCAGTGGTGTCCCACAGTCTTAGGAGCCTGAAAACATGGCTTTAAACATGTTTCAATCTGAATTTTACCTTAGGAAGCTGTTGTGCACTTAATAAATCTTGACCTGTTGTTTCTGCAGGGCAACAGAGGCCTTGGCTTCTATGGGGAAAAAGGAGAACAGGTAAACTAATGAATGAATATCACTGGTAAAGAACAGGTTGGTGTTATTGGGTATTTTTAAAGGAATGTGTTTTAAATAGCCTCTTAATTTGCAATTGTATTATGTAACTATAAGAGGAAAACAAACAAGTAGAGTTCTGGAAGTTGTTATGATCTCCATAAGGAATAGCTGAACTAGCTTCTCTGGCCTCATTTACACCAAGACAGAAGTTAACACTTCTGCAATTTATTGGGTCAGACCACTTGATATCAAGTGATCATCTTTCCCATCATTTGGAAGCCTACAGGCCAAGAGCAAGAATTGTTACACCTTGACTGCAGCACAACATAAATTTACCTTGGCATGAACTTAGAACCATACTCCCAGCAGGGGCAAATCTGCCTTGCTCCTTCTGCTGCACTTCCTGAGACCCTGTGCTGGTCAACAGCTTGAGCAGGTATTATAACTGTTATTGAAAGTACCCTTCTGCTTCTCCTGCAGGGCCCCCCAGGTCCTCCAGGGCCACCTGGACTTCCTACAAGAGAACTGATGGGGGTCCCCTCTGACAAACACAAGGTAACTACAGGGTGCTTTGCCAAAATGCAGAAGGAACCAAGAGCTCTGTGGTACCAATCCTAAAATATTGTGTTTCTTTGCAGAACTTATAGGATGTATTTGTAGACTTAAAATTAAGGCTTGTTCATATGTATTGGAGAACTCCTCAGCAGCAAGATGAATTTTATTCTCATCTCTTGCTTTCCTACACAGTATGAGTATATTCTCTATCAGGCACCAACCTCCAGACAAGTAGGTTTTCATCCCATGTTTGAAGTTAGAAAGTTCATGTGGTTCATGCAGTAAAATAAGTAAAATGATACTGAAAGATCTAAAAAATGTCTTTGAAAGTCTGAAGTCTGCATTAAGTAACACACATGTTGGGATTTCTGTGACTAAGCAGAGATGTCCACATATGTTGTGGTTTGTCACATTCTAACATGAGCCCTTTGCTTGTGCTGAGTTCTTTAATTAGTAATAATTAGGTAAAAATGGGGCCATGTTCATTTATTTATAAGCATTACTCAGGCACTCAGCACCCAGACATGTCATGAACAAGCCAGGCAATAAGCTGAGGTGTTCACACTCCTAGGAATCTTTTCAGAAAAAAGAGAAGAAAAAAGAGAAGAACAGAGGAGGAGAAAAGAGGAGGAGAAAAGAGGAGAGGAAAAGAGAAGAGGAGAGGAAAAGAGAAGAGGAGAGGAAATGAGAAGAGGAGAGGAGAAGAAAAGAAAAGAGAAGAAAAGAGGAGAGGAAAAGAGGAGAGGGAAAGGAAAGGAAAGGAAAGGAAAGGAAAGGAAAGGAAAGGAAAGGAAAGGAAAGGAAAGGAAAGGAAAGGAAAGGAAAGGAAAGGAAAGGAAAGGAAAGGAAAGGAAAGGAAAGGAAAGGAAAGGAAAGGAAAGGAAAGGAAAGGAAAGGAAAGGAAAGGAAAGGAAAGGAAAGGAAAGGAAAGGAAAGGAAAGGAAAGGAAAGGAAAGGAAAGGAAAGGAAAGGAAAGGAAAGGAAAGGAAAGGAAAGGAAAGGAAAGGAAAGGAAAGGAAAGGAAAGGAAAGGAAAGGAAAGGGCCTTAAAAACTTCTTAGGAAAACATTTCATCTGACAAGTGTGTAAATAAAGAACAGCACAACAATGGTGTTTTTTCTTGTGCTAAACATTGGTAGAGAAGTTGTTCAGATGTAAATGAGAGTGCCTGACATATCTGAATACTTTTTCCTTATTATTAGGGTGAAAGAGGAGAGCCTGGACCAAGAGGAGAACCTGGAATTCCAGTAAGTCAAGTGAAGAAGAAGAACAAAGACAAATAATAATATTGGAATTAATACTGGTGCATTCTTCATTGAAATGATGCAATATAGACATGGAACAGCATAAGCAGAGACACCATTTAGGATGCTTTAGAAAAGCTGAACATGATGTGTTGACTCCACACTGCCATCACCCATTTTCTTGCTAGCTCCCCAAAACAAGATTTCCCCTCAAACACTTTTCAATCTTAACTTCAACTATTAATAAATATCTTTACTGCAGCTGATCTGCTGATCTAGGTTTAAAAATTCCAGTGAATTTACTTAAATAAATATATCTATGGAAATTTTCTCAATCCCTTTTAGCCTACTCTCCATCACATAGAGACTTTTGGTCTCGTTGCTCAGTGAGCCTAAGTGGACAGTAATCCCATGTGTGGCTGTAGCATTTAGAGCTGCCAAGGAGGCTTGACTGGATGGGCTTTAATTAATTAACTTACAAACTCTAATTTCTCTAAGTAGCTTTGCCATGGAGTGGCTCCTTTTTATTTCCCAGAGTGGTTTCAAATGATCTTTCCCAATGAGGGACACCCCACTGGGCAGGATTTTACAGAGCTCTTGTTTTCTTAGGTGGTCTGGTCAGCTTCTCCACAAGGTTATGGGAGATCAGTCACTAGCCAGTTTTTAACCTGCTGGTCACATTTTACACCTGTAGAACTTTTTTGGCTGCATTAGCAAACCTGTAGATGTTCTGCTGCTGTAGCACGAGGGGATGTGGGAATATGTTTCTCCCTTTTTATGAATTTTTGACAGTAGGCTGGAGAGCATCGTGCCCGTGCTTGCCAAACAGCTCTCTGAAGCTACAATTTGGGCATAAGCTGAGTTGCTGGATTGGTTGTATGGCTGAAAAAATTGCTTTGGCTCTTCTTCAGAGCTGCAGCCACAGAAGAAACGAGGAGATGATAGGAGGGGAGCCCTGTCCTCTCCCTGCTGTTGTGGTGGAGCAAGCACGTCACACCTCATTTTCAGGACAGCAGTTCTTTCACATGCAGCTATTATTAGCCCCTCCATGTGTTACAGTGATGTCTTCTTCCTGTTTAACTTCCATAAAACAATGTTACAGGGGTTTTTTTTTGTACATAATGAAGAAATAAGTTGAACTGACTTGAATGTTTCCTAGGGTGTCCTTCTCTATGCTCCTGAAAAAGGTGAAGAGGGGGTGATGGGCTTTCCAGGACAAAGGGTGAGTCAATTATTGAAGGTAAACTTCAAGCTGAGTTTGCCTTTGAACAACACTCAAGATGAGCAAACCCTAGAAGTGATAGTTCTTCACCCCATTGGGTTATGTCCATCTCTGAACTGCCTGAAAAAGATACTGAGAAAGTATCTGAACCCTGATTGTTAGTGTGAAGAGCTTCAAGCTGCCAGATTTATTTTATCTAAGGAGTCATAATGCTTCTTAACCATTAGGATGTTAGGATGTGACTTTATTCTGCTCATTTTATTTGCCTTCACAGGGGCTGCCTGGCATCAATGGTTTTCCAGGGCTCACTGGAGACAGAGTGAGTATTTCATACAGAACTGTTATTTCTCACACATATGTAGGCAATCTGAAAAGCAAACTGTAGAGGACCAGTTCTGCCTGTAATTACACCAGCAGCAGTCTAACAAAGATCATCTGGATTCACCCATCATTGTCCTTTTGAGCCAGTTATTTGTCTCCTCAGTGAGAAAGAAAAACAGCCCTAGAATTAAAGTCTGTTTTGCTTAAAACAGGAGCATGTTTTAAGAGCACTGTGGGGAGGTGTCATTGTCATTGTTCCCATGGCTGTGACTGTAATTTCTCTTAATTTTCTTCCTACATGCAGAAACTTAAATTTTTTCAGAGCTTTCTGCAGAGGTGGTGAGGTGGATGGTGAGCTTGAATGTCACAAAAGAAGAGAAGGAAACTGATAAATACACCAGTTAAATTTCTGTCCCCATGGAAACACACCCAAATATTGCAAACAGCATTCAGTGGGACAGAGAAGAGCTTGTACATTCTGTTTGGTCTCAGAAGAAGCTTTCTTCACTCAGCATTAGAAATCCCTTCCCTGAGGTGTTCAAGGAGCTGTGGGACTTTTCCAGGCTTGTCCATCCCTAGTGGTTGAAGGATTTCTCCTGCCACCAAGGCATGACAATAATGTGAAACACAAGGGATATAAAAGTGCATTAAATAGGAAAATTAAGATTTGCACAGCTATTCAGTCTCATCACAAGGCCTGGTGGTGTGAAAGGGGCTATGCCACTGGTAATTTGTATCTTAGAAGGAGAGGCTGATGCAAAACCCATTAAAACCCAGTGATTGACCTTAACAGAGCTCCAGTTAGAAATGGGCAGTGGCTTCCCATGCTTGAGGGAGAACCTCAGCAAGTTTTAGCAGAAGGGACCTTGGTTTTGGCTGAAGCTTGGGCAAGTTGTAGGACATGTGTATGGGAGAGGGCAGCCCGCTCCATGTGCTGATCACAACGACCTCCTTTTGGTGGGATTGTTGAGTGATGGGATCTGATTCTTAAGAAAGAAAGACTGGTTGAGTCCTGCCAGCTCACAGATGAAGTTGTAGTTAATTAGGAAGCTGCTGGCTTCACTTTTAGACCACCAGCTCCATCTAGTGTGAAGAGATTTTACACCTGATGAGTATCATTTCTGGTGGCTCTGAGGTCCAGCTGTCATTCTGGAGAGGTCTCTGAAGGGTGCAGCCCAGTTTGTGGGGAGAAAAGCCACATCTTGGTGAGAGCTGTTGTATTTGTATTGCTTCAGAACAGAGTGGTGTAACATTCAGGCTCTGTGGAGGAGCTGCACCCACTGTGGCACTCAGGAGATGCTGAGTTTTAAAAAGCTGAGTGATAATCTTACTACACAAATTACTGTTTTCAGTGACACTGTGTTCATGGAGATCAGTTGATGATCTGGCTGCTGGTTTCTACTAAAAAATCACTTTTTGAACACATCTCTTTTCAGAGTACATGTTTTTTATAGAGAAGTTGTCAAAGGGCTGAGTAAAACACCCAGAAGAGATCAGCTCTTCTCCACCAGCATCACTGAAACCTGCACTTGGCTCTGTCCACCCCCAGAAGCTCAAGTATGCTCTCATGTGGTGGGATGGACTGTGTTCTACCACATGTGTTTTAAACCACATGCTTTGGATTTGAAACCATTTCAAAGAAGGAAGTGGGCAGGACCTTCAATATTACAACACTTTGCAGGGGTAGGGATGGAAAATATTCTCTGGAATGCAGGATGCCACAGAGTGGGAGAGTTGGGTACCCTCTGTACCACTGCTGGGGTGGAGAGAGCTTGTCCCACAGCAGGTCCTGGCTTTAGGTGGCAGGTAGACTTGGTCTAAAGAGATGGGACATCAAAATCCAAGGAGACTTCATGGTATTTCCTGAATTACCACACCCCAGGGAGACAAACTGCTTGGCTCTGTTGCATGGGTTTCGTGCTAACATTGGAGGAAGCTGCTACAGACCAAATCATTTTAGTCTCTCTCTGGTAAAGCTAAAATCAATCATTTTTTTTGTCTTCCAGGGCATTCCAGGATTCGATGGTACCCCAGGTGGTTATGGGCCTAGGGGAAGCAAGGTACTGCTTGACTTTCATTTGCTAGAAGCAATAAAGCAGATGTCACTTTGCTTTCTTCTCTTTTCTGTCATGCCATAACAATTGCATTTGTCACTGGAGAACCCACGACGTGATTTATTCCCTCAAAATCTCTGAGATTTCCTGAGAGTCACGTCAGGAAAGTTTGTTTCTTTGTGTTTCGTGGGGATATCTTTCCATTTCACAATACCTTCTGTAGAGTAATGGGCTTAGATGTGATGCCTCAACGTGTTTTAACAGGGGGAACCAGGCGAGATGGGGCCCCCAGGACCAGTTTCCTACTTCCCTTCCCGCATCCCAAGGAAAGGTAAGTCCTTGGCTGAGATTGCTTCTCTCAGCTGCATTCACTACCTTCTACCCAGCCCACCAGCATGAACTCCTGAGAACTCAACTCCTTAAAAAAACCAATGGTTTTCTGAGCTGTTCCAGAAGGTACCCTTGCCTTCCCAGGGAATGCCCTCATTTGCAGGCGAGGGGTTGGTTTGTCTCTACTGCTGAAGCTGGGCTGCTGTACAAAAGGCAGCTCTGCTTTCCTGCACCCACAGAGGAGAAACAAGGGGGAAAGGATGTCCAGTGGAGGGAAGAATGGGGCAGTCTGTCTTCTGCATCCTGTCTCAGAGGTTTTGGATGAAGTGCAGCCATGGCAGCACAGCAGGGACCATTCTTATCACCCAATATTTAGAAATGTTCCAAAAATAATCATTTTTTAAAGCCTTGAGGAGTAGAGGTGAATTTTTTTTTCCTTTTTTGAATAGATGAATTTCCTTTCTGATGTTTTTTTTCACTAGGCTGGTAGCATCCCCTGTCAGCTGTGGTGGCTCTGGCTCAAAACACACAGAAGGTGATGTCAGTTGGCCAAACCCAAAACTATTCCAGGGCAGGTGCCAGCAAGCAGCTCCTTGCTTCCCAAGAAAGGGGACAAGAGGCCCAGAACATTGTTCAGGTTGCTCTGAACACCCTGGCAGGCTTTCAGGAGAGACTTTGTAGAGAGAGGAGGGAGCAGGCAGGGTGCTAAACACACTGTGTCCTCCAGTACCAGTGGTCAAAGACCTTTTGACTTTCTGCAGGCAGTAGCTGGGTCCATATTTTGGTGCTGGGGAGCAGAGGAAAGCTCACACATCACAGAGCTGTGATAGTGGCAACTCCTGACATGGAAAGGGGGGGTTCTCCCCAGAGATCTGGTCTTCTGTGCTTCCCAGGAGCAATGCAGCTCTGGTGGCATGTTAGTGAGGGATGAGAGATGCTCTTCTTCCTGGGCTTGGTGGCTCCATGGGTCAGGCTCAGCTCCCAGGTCTTTGTTCATTAGAGATATCTCTCAGATATATTTCTTTATTCAGACTGAGACAGCATTTTTTGCAGGTTTGTGCACTTCTAAAGCTACCTTTGAGAGAGGATTGTAAATTCTGATATCCTGAAGCCCTTGAAGTTCACCATTTGTTGCTTTTTAAGCCCTGAGCAATCTGCAGTGCATCCCAGATGGTCGTTTATGGGTCACCAACAGCATCACACTGATGTGCTTTGTGGATCTGGGGCTGTCTTTCAGGTGAAAGAGGTGATCCAGGCTTTCCAGGTGTTCCTGGACTACAGGGAGACCTAGGAGAGGAGGGAGATCGTGGGCTGCCTGGGCTTCCTGGGCTCTCTGTTGGTAAGGTGCCAGCAACACATACTCTAACAGCTTCACTTTACAGCAAGTTTTAACTGATGGGGGGTCAGGAGGAGGGAAATGCATGTGCAGACCATGGACTGTGCCTTGCAGGGTGGTAAATAAGTAACTAGAGGGTGGGGGGGAACTGAGAGGAACATTTTGAAGCTTTGAGTAGCTTGGTCTAGTTGGAGATGTCCCTGCTTATGGTGGGGGGTTGGACTAGATGACCTCTGGAGGCCCTTTCCAGCCCAGATATTCTATGATTTTCCTTTGGCCTTGATGGGGACCTGGCAAAACAAGTCTAGCAGAGAGGATGACAGAGCCTTGCCTCAGGAACTGCTGTTGATTTGCTCCAGTGAGAAGTGCAGTCCCTCTTTTCTCTGCTAACCATCTCCATTTCTGCATGCTGGACACAGCAGCATGAACTTCTGCTTCATTCCAGCTCTTTGAGCAGCGTGGTTCAGGATTCTGAACTTCTTCCCTGGTGCTGTTTCAGATGATGGAGATAAGCCAGGCTTACCTGGAGAAATGGGGCCAAAAGGTGAAAAAGGTGAATTAGGGTCTCCTGCTTATCAAGAGGGCCCCCCTGGGTTTCCAGGGAAGCATGGAGCACCAGGACCCCGTGGTCCACCTGGTCCTGCTGGAACCCCTGGTAAGTGCCTGGAGAGGGATGATGAGAACTCACAGGAACATCCTTGCTTCTTTTAAAAAATGGCTCTTGACAAAGTGAGGACGTAGGTGGGAGGAAGGAGATGAAATGGGTGGTGGGGAGGACACACAGGGGAGAAGTGTTGTGTGCTCATCAAGGAAGATTTGTGTGGGTTTTAGACATTCCTGGCAACATCTGAAAGAAAATAAGGCCTGGTTAGGGCTGTGGGAGGGATAGAAGTATCTGAGAGAGATGGATTTCTGGAGTTTGGAGAAGAAAAAGCCAAGAGGAATCTTACTGCTGTCTTCTTCTTGGGAGAAGGGGTGCTCCTTCACTAAGGAGCACAGCAACAGGGCAAGAAGCAATGGCCACAATCTACAACAAAGGAAGTCCTTAGACCTTAGAAAAGGTCTTTTTGAGTGGTCAGACACTGGAACAGGTTGCCCACAGAGGTGGTGGACTCAGTCTTTGGAGATACTCAATACTCAGCTGGACAAGACCCTAAGCAACTTGTTGTAACTTTGAGGTTGTTGAGGTAAATTGGGCCAACAGAGAAGGGCAGGTGCAGTGCAGCTCAAAGGAGTAGGGAGGGGAGAGAAGAAAAAGTAAAACTGCAGTAGATTAATTCAGATTTTTATTGAATTCAACTTCTAGGTGCTCTGTTTGGATTAAAAGGACAGGAGGGGGCACCAGGTAGATTTGGTGTGCAAGGTTTCCCTGGGCCAAGAGGACAAAAAGGACCTAAAGGTGAGTGACCGCAGAGAACTCCTTGATTAACACAACAAAGAAACTATGTTAGTTTGTTGTAAGAAAAGAAAAAAAGTACTTTTCTGAAGTATTTGAGAAGCTACTCAAGTATTTTCAAGTCTATATATCAACTGGATACAGCTGAAGCTCTGTTTGTGGTGACAGAGGAGTCTTTCTTCTCTTCCCCATCATTTCCTTAGGTGAAGAGGGGGATTGCACCAAATGCCTCCTGGGTGAAGAGATGAGGAGAGGCTCTACTGGTCCCCCTGGCCCTCCTGGCTTTCCAGGAACCCCTGGCCAGGCTGGGAGGAAAGGAGAACCTGGTGATCAAGGACCACATGGTCTCCCTGGCTACCCTGGAGTAAAGGTGAGATACTTGTCTCTTCATTGCATAGTTTTAGGTGCCTAAAAAAAAAAACCAAGCTATTCTCCATGGAAAAACCATGAAAAGTGCTATTTCTGTCTGTGCCATTTCAATAGCTTTCAGATTTCTATCTACAAAAACCTAAAAACCAAAAATTCCTAGGATGGAGATGAAAACAGGATATTTTGGGAGGAGCAAGAGACTTCCACCTAAGCCAAAGTCCACTTCCCATTTAACCAAAGCTGTTTAAATTGTGGCTGTCAAAAAAAAAGCAGAAAAAAAAATCAATCTTTTTAATTCTGAAAATTCAAAATACTTTTAGGAAAAATTCATAGAAGCCATGAAAAAGTTGACAGAACAATTTCCAAAGAGTTCAGTGTTGGAACTTTGGCTACACATTTGCAAGTTCTGCAAGTTTTTTTGGCCTTTGCAATGAAGAATTTCAAGATCTTCATCCCAGAATTTAATTTACTGTAGAACAGACATAGCCCAGCAAAACATCACTCAGTGGCAAAGCCCTGACTTTGGCAGCTTTTGGTCTGCAACAAATGAAAAGTAAAGAAAGTTCTTGGTCCATATTTTTAGACAGACTCTGGGATTTTTGAGCACATTCAACAAGTTATGCATATGGACAATTTATATATACAAAGTTTATTTCTACAAAGTATATTTACTTCATCTAGATCAGATCTGTGTCAATTTAATGAAGAGAAAATTTTGTCCCAAGCAAGGGATGTTTTTTTGTCTGTGGAGAAGGAGAAATTAGAAACATCTGTAGAATATTTGGAGAACACCTCTGTGCTAAATTGCTTTATACACAACATCTAAACCTTGAGAACATAAAAAACAGCAGTGGAAATATCATATTATTAATGCAGTATTACTGCTGAAGATTTCTGGAGTTATTGTGAAATAATTCAGTGTTATAATAAGTCCCTGAGATTTCTTTTGCCCTGCAAAAAGCAATGTCTAAAAGAAACAGCTTTACCATGTTTCCTTTAGAAAGATTAAATTTCTAAGGTTTAATAATTTAATATTTCTAAATATTCATTTCTAAATATTCATTTCTAAATATTCATTTCTAAATATTCATTTCTAAACATTCATTTCTAAACATTAGTTTCTAAATATTTAATATTTCTAAATTTCATATTTCTAAAAGAAACATGGGAAAGATGTTTAGACATTTTTAATGCTTAGAAATTTAATTTTAATATTTAGACATTTAATGTTAATTAATTTACCATTTTATTTTACCATTGCACAATGGTCCAATGCAATTAAATTGCATCTCATGGCAATGAAACGACCGTTTAACAGTTTTAAATCATTAAAATAATGTTGAAATATGGCCTGGGTAGAGCAGAATCCTAATTCTCCAAGTGTGAAGCTCTGTTGTTGAGGTGACCTGCAGCTGAGAGAGTTTCCAGAGATGCTTTTCACCCCAGGAGAACTTGGAGCATGGTAGTAAAAGGCAGTGATCCCAAAGAGACCCTTTTAAATCCTGCATGGCACAGGAGGATTTTAAACAAAAAGCAACTGCACCCCTTTGATTCACTGCCTGGAATTCAGGAGGAGGAGGCTCTGGTATGTGAGGCTGATATTTTAGTGAGCATGAGTGCTCAGAACTAAAGAATGGTTCAGAACTAAAGCTAATGGGCATAAAATAGTGGTAAATGAGTCTGGAACCTTGGCACCTACCACGGGTTGGGTCCTGGGATTGAAGGGCTTGGCCAGCAGCTGGCAATGCCACGTCCAGATGGGCTCAGGAGGAGGATTCTGCATTGTGCCAAGGGATCAGGAGTGCTGCAGGTTGGTCTTTAGCTTCACCACCCTTTGCAAGAGAGGAAATCTCCTGCCTTGGAGCTTCTCAGAGCTTGACTAGGCAAGATCTTGGGCAGCCTGCTCTAGCTCCAAGTGCTGGGTGGGATCCAGGACCTCCAAGCTCTCCCTTCTAAGCCAAACCTTTTCCACAGGTCTGTGGTCTTGGGCAGGTCACTTAATCACCCCGTGCCAAAGGTCTTTGATGGATGAAGGTGATGCCACTGTTCAGCCCCACGATGGTGTTGGGAATCACAACCTGTGAGCCTCTCCTCATTGGCAGTGGTGGGCAGGAGGACTTGTGGGTCAAAATAACCCCAGGTTTTGTTTCCATGGTGCCCAGGAGTTGCTTCCAGGGTTTTCTTTCGTGGCTACCACTGAGCAGCTTGCCATGTTTTCTCCAAAAGTCTAGCAGGAGTCTAGCTCATGTACAGCCACAGCTCTCCCAATGCCATCCTCGTGCAGAAGCTCCCTGCTGTGCCACAGAGACCTTGCTCCTGGTTAGGACACAGTCATGAAGGTTCAGGCCCAGGAATGGGATTATTCAAGAGGAAATCATGCACAGAAAGGAACAGGAAAGAAGCAAATTTAAGGAGACCTTTTTTTTTCAAGCAGGGCAGTGAAAATGCAAACCTGGATATTTATTTCCTCAGTGCTTCTGGTGATTTCTTTCTTTTATTTCCCCCAAATCAGGGATTTGCAGGTCAAGATGGGTTTCCTGGACCAAAAGGAGAAAAGGGAGATTCTTTCCACATAACAACTAAAGGTAAAACTTCACATCATCTGCACTTTGCTGTTCCATTCGTGGGGGATTGATCTCACCATGAAAGGTCTTTTTAGGCACCAAAGGACTCCGAGGAGATCCCGGGCTGCCTGGTGTCAGAGGTGAAGATGGTTTCCCAGGCAGGGATGGATTAGATGGTTTGCCAGGACAACCTGGGCCTCCGGTACGTGCCAAATTCAGCTCAATCCTTTCCACTGCTCCCGGGCACTAATGCCTCAATTCTGGGGGGTTCTCACCAGAGAATGGTGCACAACTAGACTGGCTTTGGTAGTTATTGATACATTAAACTTCTGCTGTAATCTCAGGGGTTTCAGAGCAATCTTTCACCTTTATTTCCATTTTATTTAAACATCTAAGTAGTAGTGTATAACCCATTAAGGCTTGTTATTAATATTCTGTGATAATTAATGGTTTATTAGTGACTTCTAGCATTGTCTGAGAGACTCTGTGTGACTGAACTTCAACAGATTTGTTATGACTGAGTTAAAAGCACAATTTACTAAATTGGGCATCCTGAAAATGTAGGTTCTGTCATCATATGTGTGGTAGCACCTCACTGAAATAACTGTAGCCAGCTAGAATTTAGGCACATAGTCTTAGTTCATTCTCTAATCTTCTCCTCTAGGCAAAAGAAAACAGAAATAAAAGTTAAAGTCTAGCAAAAGGAATTAATGTGCCCATCATAAATGTTGGTTTGGACCACTGGGATGCTCTGATATCTTTTTGGAAGATGGGCCAGAGCTGTGTTGTCCAAACAACAGAGCTTTTTACTGCCAGGAAAGGTGGTTCTTTGTGTTGCTTCTGAGGATAGAAACATTTTCATCACTTCAATAGTGTAGAAATACCACTAGATTAACAGGCAAAGAAAAAACTCTGACCATTTGGGCACAATTTTATGTCACCTTTTCTCAGCATCTCAGAAGTAAACGCCACAGCAGAGCATCTCTAGCAATGCATCTGATTTCCCCAAAACCCACTTGCAGCTTTTCAGAAAGCAGTGAGCCCTTCGTGTTGCCCAAGTGCCATCCATGGGGCAAAATTTTTAGGGGAATGCTCCCTCCAAGAGTGCTTCTCTCCTGCATTTTCTCCCATGGGGTGTAGATTGAAGCCAGATTATTTAAAATGCATTCTATTTATGTTGATTTAAAGAGCTGGGATGCAGTACCTGAGGAGTTACTGCCTGTAAGATGTTGTTCATGAGAGTGGTTCAACTGTTTGAATTGTGTTTGTTTCTGAGCAAAGTCAAGAGTGGCCACCTCTGTTCACTTCCCACAGGGTGATGGGGTCAGAGGTTTCCCTGGTGATCCTGGCTATCCAGGAGAATTAGGCCCAAAGGGTTTTCCAGGAGAACCAGGCCCACCAGGTGAAGGGCTTCCTGGCCCAAAAGGCTATCGGGGTCCTCCAGGTGACCATGGACAAGGTGGAAACCCAGGAGCTCCAGGTTTGCCTGGTCTGCCAGGAGAACCTGGCCAACTAGGTAAGAGACATCACTCTGTCTTCCATCAAAGCCACAGGAGATGATTCCTGAATTGTTGGTAGCATCTGTACAGCACACTGGTGAAAAAGCAGCAGGGTGGGAGGTTGTGTGGGTCAAAAGAGGTAAGAGTGTTGTATTCTCTTCTGTATGATACATATCTACCTGATCTGATGTTGTAACAGACATTTTGGGTAGAGTTAAGAGCATTTAACAATTAATCTCTTTTAATTTTTAAATATTTTTTTAAATAATAACTGTCTTTTCCCATTCTTTGCTCACAGACTGTGGGCAGGTCATTGAGGACTTCTCTAGAGGAGATGGAACTGAGCCAATATGGTCAGGTACTGCAGATACAAATGGCTTGAATATAATTTAACAGTTAGTTTTATGCTGCTTTTATGGGCTTGATGCTTTCTGATGACTGCTTTGGGTGCTCTTGATTGTAAACTCTTTGAACTTCAGGTCACAAATATCCATGCAACTGTATGCAACTCTAAAGCAATTTAGTCAAACTGAACATACTCTAAAGTTATTGCAATTTTGGCTCTGCAGTTCTGATATTCTTTATTTCATTATCCTTGAGTGTTTATTGTGATGAAATAATGATTACCATGCAGATTAGAACAACAGTCCCAGAAATCAGATGCCAAAAAAAATTTGAGCAACTTTTTTTTTTTAAAGAAGAAATTTGAGTAAAAATTTGTCAATGCAATTTGACCTCTAAAAAAACCCCTTCATTTGTACCCAAAATTAACTTTTTTTTTTGCTTCAGGGCTATAAATCACCCACAGGGAAATAAAGTATCTCCTTTATCCTGAAAAATCTGGTCCTCCATGAGGCTGGATTACTCCTCCTGTGCCAGTCTCACTGGAGCAGCCACCATGGTCCTGTAAACCAGGCAGAAGAGCAACTCTTGAGGTGGAGCTCAGCTTGAGTGCTCCCCTGAAAACCCAACCATGATGAATTGGGGTTTTGCCTCTTAATTTCATCCACTTTCTTTATTTATATTGTCTCAAGTGCAGGCACAGGGGTGACAGCAGATGAGCACTAACCCTCTTTGTCTGCAGGTGCAGGCTGTGTGAGGCCACCAAAGGGATCCCAAGGCAAGCCAGGACTGCCAGGAGCCACAGGTATCTCCAAAAGGAGCAGAAAGAGGAGGTGGGGACAGGGAAGGACTGTATGAGGTGACACAGAGAAGCACAGACAAGGTGTGCTGAATGGTCATAAGGATTGACTTTGAACCTCTGGCCAGCACTGATAGTTCCTCTAAGCTCATATCCTCCCAGCCTAAGCAACAAAGTTGTTTTTCAGTAAATCTGGCTCATCACCAGCTGATAAAGATGCTGACAAAACCCATGACTGGGGCCTTCAGAGTTCAGGAAACGTAAAAATTCTTGATGCACCCACTACTGTGCTCCCTGTGCCTTAGCCAAGGTCAGAGATCTGGACTATAAATTTTAAGGCCAAGTCTGTTTGTTTGTTTTTCCCAGCACAAGGTTTCTTATGGTGTGCATGGATTGATTGATCACAGATTAATGAGTCTTAAAAGGGGACATTTTACCTCTGTTGAAAGATGTGTATCTCTGACCTATGTTTCCTGAGTCCTAATGTCTTGATTTGTTGTTAAGATCAATGTTTCTGAAGGTTTTCTTTGACATCTTTGTGGGTTTTTTTTTCTGAATATGATGATTTATTTATTTTTTTCACTCATTTGAGCTTGCAGGTTTTTCCTTCAATGAATCCAGGCAGATTTAACCCCTAGCTGTAAGATTGCTGTAACACAAGTGATGCTGTTTTCATGGGGTTTATATTTGGTACTCTTGGCTAACTCTGTAGCAAATCTCTCTCTGGCTTTGTCAGCTTACAGGTTTTAGTAATTTTAAGGTTTGTTTTGCATTGCTTCCCTCCAAAAACTGGAAAAGGCTTCTTGCTGAACTCTCTTCATAGCTGCCTTTCAACCTGAGGCAGTTCTGGAGCTGGAAACACAGGAGGAACAGGGCACATTTTACATCTTTTCACAGTTTCTTCTTGCTGTAGCTACGTCCATCTCATTTCCAGGAGCATCTTTCCTACCCATATTTGTCAAAAAAACACCCACACCTCCTTTACACAATTTTCCTTCTCTGGAAAATGAGAGTGATGTAGTTTTGTCCACAAGATTTCCCACCTTCTTTTCTGCCAGGATGGACCTTTGCTATAGATAATCAAAAGTCTCTCAGTTGCTGAGACCTGAAAGCCTAAGATTTTTTTCCTTTTATTTGCTTTCTGAGAAGTTATTCACATAAGGGAGAGAACAACAGTCCTGTACAGCACTGAGAAGATGCTGTTCACACTTCATTGGCTGCTCATCTGCACTTTATCTGTGATGTTTTTAAAGCTTCCCTTACCTCCTTCACAAGCAGCACCTAAAACTGCAAAGAATCATGGTTCAATAAGAGAAATTCAGAAAATCTAAAATGGAAAAAAGAGTATTGAAATTGAAGGGATATTTTCCTTGGCTTGTCAGAGTTAAAGGTGGTGAGAAGATTTCTTTCAGTGTAATAAATAAGTGAGCTGTAATTCATGGTGGTGCTAAGCAACAACCCTTAAAATGTTAAAGCAAGTTGTTGACCTTCAAGCCTGAGCTGGGAACTTCAAGAGCTGAAGGAGCTGGGGAGGGCAGGGACACAAAGCCTTCCACAGGAACTATTTTCAAAGGGCTTTAACAAAAAAAAAACCTTCATCTTGGAACACAATGAGCACGTGAGATTCACCTCATAAAACCATGGTGGGAAAATAATACATAAATAGTCACATTTTATTAGCTCCATAAAAGAATCCTACTCCAGGCTTGCAGGTTTTGAGGTATTAACAAACAGTAATATTTGCCCTTGCTTGAATGTCAAACACTACATCATGAGGAAGCCAGAGCTCATTTTTTCTGCCAGGAGATAACTCAGTCTGACCACGAGAGGAATATTTTTTAGGGCACAGCCCTCCTTTTACCACTGGAGCTATAAACCTGTGCTGCTATGAATAGAGTAAGTAGGCTAGTTAATTTGTATGCAGTTTCTAGGATGATGAGGTCTAACCTTTAGCTTTATATTTCTGTTCCATGGTTATCTGAAGCAGTCTGAGATCAGTTTAGCAGGGAAGGGAAAAATCTGTTCCTCCTCCAGCATCTCCTCTTAGCCTGGTTTTGTTGAGCATTCTTTGACCCTGTCTTTTGACTTCAAGCTGAAAGCTTTCATTGATAAAGTATTGAAAGTCTCCAAAAGTCTTTGAGGCTCATTATTTTCACCCTAGTAGTCTCCATATCATCAGTCTTTAAGTCAGGTTCATCCATGTTTGTAAGAGCACTTAGCCTTTTGACCCTGTCTTTTGACTTCAAGCTGAAAGCTTTCATTGATAAAGTATTGAAAGTCTCCAAAAGTCTTTGAGGCTCATTATTTTCACCCTAGTAGTCTCCATATCATCAATCTTTAAGTCAGGTTCATGTTTGTAAGAGTACTTAGCCTGGATTTTGGGCCCATCTTGGGAGTTTGAATTCTGCTGAAGATCTACAATATATTCATTTTTTTTCTTCAAGTCTCATCTTTGCACCCAGAAACACATCATTGTAGTATTGACCACTGCCTTTTACATGCACATTTCTGTTTTGCTTGTCCAGATCCCACTTTCTAACTCTCTTTTATATAACCTAGGTGCAAAAGGTGCAAGAGGATTCCCAGGGGATCCAGGTCCTGTGGGCTTCCCAGGGTTAAATGGTACCCGAGGTGATCCAGGTCGGGAAGGATTCCCAGGTCCTCCAGGTATCCTGATGTACTTACTCATTCTTTATATGCTTTTAACCTTGACTACAGTCACTGAAACCCAAAACCCTGATTCCATGTGCATTTTTACTTGTCTTCCCTTCCACATTCAAGCAATAAACTATTAGACAAAACTGCTTTTCATATCCAGAAGGATTTCCTGCAACTTCTGTGATGATGAAAAGTAACACAGACCTTTTAAAATCTGCTTCATGGTGCAAAATGATACATGTGACAGTAAAAATTAATGAAGTTCTATAAAAATAAAGAAATTCAATAACAAGATATGATTCTAAACAGAATATACTCGGATGATGCAGAAAGGAAGAAAATACTGATATTTATATTCCTACTTAACACTTTCCAGTGTTAATATAAATGATACAGCACATCTCAAAGGCTGGAGTACTAGCTACTCACCTTGCCCATAGCCAACTGGGTTTCCAAACTGTCTTTCCAACAGTGCCTGTCCTATTTTATGCTAGTCTGGAATTGATGCAGATTAAATCCCAGGGTTTCTGATCTCTCCAGAGGTTCCAGGATGTCCAAGAGATAATTAATTGGATGTAGAGTTGATCTGTTTGTAGATAGTAAGCCTGGTGAGCCTAAAATAGTGTCACTGCACCACCCATACAAGCTGCAGTGGGTATGTTCCCAGAGCATCAGTCAGGCCAGAAAGAGTTACTGCAAGAAACTCCCACTTTCCTGTGGTGGGCCAGGTTCATTTGGTCACAGAAACAGGCACTGAGTTTTACTCTGTAGCAGGGTTCATTAGCCATTAATGTACCTTAATTTAGGAGCTCTTGAGAATTTCTCATCCCTCTCTTTTCCAAGTCAATCCTCACAGAGACTGAAGGGCTGCAGACTTTTCCAAAATCCAGTGCCCAGGTGCTGCTTTGCTCCTAAGGCTGCATGTGACCTGAAAGTAGCCTCTAGATTCCTCTGCAGCATCTCTAGTAGCAAAAGAGAAAGCAAAAGAAGAGGTTTTTTTGGTCAACAGGCAAGGGATGCCTCCTAAAATATCCCTGCTGCACATCAAACCAGGTTTTTATATCAGAACTGGGGTTTTTCCCTTACAGAATGAGATGTTCACAAAATGCTGCAATAGCTGTGTCCAAATAAAATCAGAGAATTGAGTGTGCTTGGAGCTGTGGATCTCTTATCACCAAGGCACTGCCTATCCTGGGGGGGTCACCTGGAAGTTCTGCTGGTTTTTCCACATTTGGCCACGTGTTCTTACCAATGCTTCATGGTTTAAAAATAGTTGTGTAACACTTTATTTGATTCTTCAGGTTTCTGCTAAGAGCTGGGGGAAATTACAGTAACAGGAGAGGCATTTTAATGCTTGATCTAGGATTTGAACTCCAGCATTTGTAGTGAACCCTCTGATACTTATCCCCTGGGGTTTTTTTTTATAGGTTTTACTGGGCCCAGGGGAGACAGGGGCCTGAATGGTCTCCCTGGACTGCAGGGCCACCCAGGCCTGACAGGGAAATCTGGAGCTCCGGGCGCCCCAGGACCCAAGGGCTTTCCTGGAGAAGTTCTGGGAGCACCAGCAGGCTCCCGAGGGGACGTTGGGCTCCCTGGCTTCCCAGGGCTGAAAGGCATGCCAGGAGATCAAGGAGTACCAGGAATAAGAGGTAACAGCTCCTTCAAAGGAAGAAACATGTGGGTAAGAGTGTGGTGTCAACGTAGCCAAATCACAGAGGTGTGAGTAGCAAGAGATCATGTTGGGGGGTGTTATGACCCCAGCATCAACTCCTAGTGCCTGGTGATCTCCCATCCCTTCACCATCAGCCCCAACTGTTCCCAGCATCAACTCCTAGTGCCTGGTGATCTCCCATCCCTTCACCATCAACCCCAACTGTTCCCAGCATCAATTCCTAGTGCCTGGTGATCTCCCATCCCTTCACCATCAACCCCAACTGTTCCCAGCATCAATTCCTAGTGCCTGGTGCTCTCCCATCCCTTCACCATCAGCCCCAACTGTTCCCAGCCTCAATTCCTAGTGCCTGGTGCTCTCCCATCCCTTCACCATCAGCCCCAACTGTTCCCAGCATCCCTGGCTCCTCCAAGCCCCTTCTGGAGATCCATCCCTTATGCTCAACACCCCTTCTCATTGCCCTGCAGCTACTGCTGTGTCCAGATGTGAATTTTCCTGTCTGTAGGTAAGGGAAGGATGATGTAATTACCATCCTGACTGTTCACTGACACACTGCAGGATGCTGAGACTGTTTCCCAGGCCAGGAGGTGTTTGGATCATAGACTTTGCAGAGTAGCACGTGGCACTGGTGCAGAATTGGTGCATTTTAACTTAAGAGGACATAGTGTTGAAAGAAATGTCATAACCCATTTTATCTGGTCAGACTTTGTGCACTCAAGAACACATAAAAGATAACCTTGTATACATCAGGGTATTCATTTTATTCCATTATTTCAGAGAACTTTAAAACCACACTGAGAAAACAGAGGAATAAAAACATAGTTTCTCTATAAAATCCAACCTTGTGGAGTGGGATGAAGGCAGCTCCAGTAATATGAAGTGGATGGTGAATCCTTCATATCATCTATGCCACTTAAGCTGGAGCCCTTCAGAACAGGGAGCTGTGTCCTGGTGTAGAGAAAACTCACCTTATGTGAGCTCAGTTATAAAACACACTTACCTACAGCCAAAGCAATGGACCCACACTGTGGAAAACCTGAATAAAGAGGAACAGCTCCACTTAGCCTGGATTTTAAGTGCTGTGAACTCTTGAGGTCTTCTACCCAGCAGTACAAGCAAGACCTTTTAGATCTGGACACCCCCATTTCTCTAACATCATAGAGATGGAAATTATCACCCAGTGCACTAAGTCATGTAGAATCAAGGCCTTTTTGCTTAGGAATTTGTATGAATCTCTTAACAGTGCCTTGGAACATCCATACTTGAAAAATTCTGAGCAATAACACAAAACCAGAACCCACTGTCTGCCTTTAATGTTTCCATGCCTGCCTGTCCCATTTGAAAGGCTTGGAACAGGCTGCCCAGGGCAGTGGTTGAATGACCATCCCTGGATGTGTTTAAAAGGCATGTAGACGTGGTGCTGAGGGACATGGTTTAGCAGTGGAGTTGGTAGAGTTAGGTTAATGCTTGGACTTGATGATCTCAAAGGTCTTTTCCAACCCAAATGTTTCTGTGGTTCTCTATAAAGCATTATTTCAGTACTTCAGTCAGCTGCTTGAGTGAAGTCTTGCAAAGATGTGATAAAGAGAGATCAGGAATTACAGAATTAGTTGGGTTTAAAGTGGAAGAGACCTGCTCCACCTCTATCATCCAGATTGTGCCCATTCATTTGGAAGAGCCAGTCAACCTTGCCAATGCAAATAGTGACATCAGTGCTGATAATGTCAATTAGTTGAAAACTCATCAGCAGTCTTTTCATTTGCTTTTCTTGTTCTCACTGAGTTTTCAGAGGAAAAACACACCCTGAAAGACTAATGCACACAGAGAAATGACATGTAATCATACTCTCTCTAGATATTTGTGCTCTCTAATGCATGATTATGCTCTTTTAGGAGCGGATGGGATCCCAGGTTTGCCAGGACCCAAAGGAGACCCAGGGCCCCAAGGTCTCCCTGGTTTGATGGGCTTGCCAGGAACAATGGGAACACATGGATTCCCAGGGCCACCAGGAAACCGTGGGCCAGATGGCAGGCCTGGCCCTCAAGGACCTGTTGGTGAGGAAGTGCTGCTGTCCTGGGTCTCTCCTCCTGCCTGGTCTCTGTGGCAGGCCAGCTGTGTGGTTTCCAGAGCAGAAAGTTGAGCTTGGGGTTGTGTACATGCCATGCTTTAATGCCCAGCCAGGGAGAGGGCAGTGATAGTGCAGACACTGTGATTCCAAATTCTTCTGCTACCATAGAGGGAAGCAGGGCTGGTGTTCCTCACAAAGCTCCTGAACTTCCTTCTGTAGCCACCTACCCAGCCAGGGCAGAGCTTGCTGGTGGCAGACTGAGAGAAGGGAGCTACCAAATGGGAGCAGTCTTAAGGAAAAAGGGATTAATTCTTAATTAAAGAGAAGCAGAAGGTCCTGTTGGGAGTGGGTACAGAACCAAGCCACTAGTGAGGCTGGTTTGAAGGCATGAGCTGCTTTGTCTTTATAATAATTTGTACAATTCTTTGCCAAAAATCCTCCTAATTTCCCCCCTTGACCTGAAGCTGTTAGGATAGCAGTTTTCTCCCTCTTGAGCTGCTTTGCATGAAAACATCATGGACCTCCAAACACTCCTTAACCTCCCTGTTTGCACGTTCTCCTGGCAGGTCCACCTGGTGCTAGGGGAGAAGATGGTGAGCAAGGGTTCCCTGGCCCCGTGGGCATGAAAGGTCTGTCTGGTGACAAAGGAGACACAGGTTTCCCAGGACAGCAAGGCATACGTGGGGTGACTGGCCCCCCTGGCATAAGTGGCATGGATGGCTTCCCAGGAGACAAAGGTGAGGTCTGGACAGCTGCTGTGGAAAAAAAAAGTCATGTTGCTTGGAGCTGTTTTGTGCTGAGATGAGCAGGACACGTTCTCTGCTGGGCTACCTCTGTTTGAAACAGAAGAATTAAGGTCGTGTGCCTAAGAGATTCCAAACTCACTGTTTTCCCCTTGGTTGTGCTTCCCAAAATGCTTCCTTGTGATGTGCAGCCCTATTTGGAAAGCCAGTGGCTCTTTTAGTTCTTCTGTTAAAAATGACATAGCATTTACTCTTTTCACTCTCCAAAAAGTCTTTCCCTTGCCCCAGTCCCCCTGGCTGCCAGTGAAATTAAAGAGATGCTTCCCCAAAACTTTGTTTAAAGTTTGTAAAGCTGGCAGTTGTGTTGTCAGTAATGTCAAGCACAAGGCCTTGATGTTGGCTTACACCAGGACACTAATCTTATGTATAGAAGAAAGAAGCATGGGAATTTTGGTGAGAAAGGGCCAGCCAAGCCCTAATTCTGTGATTTGTATCTCTTGCATGGAATTAGGTATCTTTCTCTGGCTTATCTCTAGGGGAGGGGTTGAACTGATCTTTCAGAAGCCCCTAAATTCTGCTCATCTCCACCTCTCCTCTTGGCCAGCTGGAGCAGTTCAGTGTGCCCTGCTCTCCTTTACCTCTCAGAGAGCTCAGGTGCCTGATCCAGAGCTGCAGACTGTCCTGTGGGCATGGGGGCACTCAAAAAAGAGCTGAATTCTGCACTGGAGTTTTCACTCTGACTCAGGCATCACTGGGTCACCTTTATCCATTTTGCAGAAGCAGGGGTGAAGTAACAATTCTCTTCCCTTTCTTCCTTTCAAGGCTCAAGAGGTTCCCCTGGCATTGATGGTTTCAAGGGCATGACAGGCCTAAAAGGAAGACCAGGCATCAAGGGGATGAAAGGAGAATTTGGCCCCCTGGGGCCTCGGGGGGATAAAGGCTCCCAGGGCGCACGTGGCTTTAAAGGTATTTGCTCATGGGTGGCACTGGGGTGTTTGCTTTCCACAGCTGCAGAACTGTTTTACCAGGGCACAAAGACAAAGGTGATGCATTTGGCACGTGGTAAATTTAGCTCAGACATTCCTCCCCCTATTTCACACATGGGCCTCTGGCCGAGGGGCCTGGAGTTGAGGCTGTGGGAAAAATTGCTTCTTTGGGAATCTTTACGTGGTCCAAATTGGAGACAGACGTGTCATTATTCAGCTGAGTGGCACCTCTGGGCATGGGCAGAGCTCAACAGAGCCTTTTCCCAGAAATGCCAAGTGTTTGGGGCAAAGGGATCAGATTTTGCTCCAGCTGCACTGTAAGGCACTGGAATATTCAGGAAACCAGGCAACTGAGGAGCTGGAAGTCAGAAATGCATCAGTTGATATCTTCATCAGTGAAATGAAAACTGGAACTCAGTCCTCTTTTCTTTGCATACAGTTATCTTTAAACACACACTCTGCTATAAGGACAAAATGTCCTTTCTAGAGACCCTGAGATAAGTAGTGAAGAAAAACTTGGTCTGTAGTTCAAAGGTTGCAAAACAGTGCTCCCAGTAATTCAGGAGAGGTCTGAGCAGAAGGCAGGTGTGAAAACAGCCTCTGCAAAGAGAAGTGCACACACACTCCTTGGTTAAGAAGTGTCAGAGGGTCTGTGATCATAGGAGACAAAGCTGGGTGACTGGCATGTCTCTGCATCCCACAAGGGATGGAAGACAGTCAGAAAGTCTATTTGGGTCCCTTCTTCAAGATATCATTTACTGATGTCACCAGTAACCTTCAAATCAAGAAAATTAACCAAATAACTGGTAACAAATCCCAACTGTTTAGTTCCCCCAAGGGTTTTTACCTGAGAGATTCCCTTTCACTGGAACTGACCCCACTTTTCTCTGCTTTCTGCAGTGTGCTTTTTGGGGTTTTTTTTTAACCAAATGGTACCTAACCAGTTTGCTGAATTATCACAGGGCAGTCAGGCTCCAGCTCCTCAGGACTCTGTGTACAAAACTTTAACTCAGTTTTTGTGTTTTCTTACTCTTGACTCTTCTGCTGACACGTGGTATTGGCACAGGTAGCTTTTTATGCCCATGGATTTTCCATACCTTGTGCCAAATGATCTATTAATCCCTTTTTTTGCTAAATTCACTCTTCAGTTTTCCCAGCACAAAGCTGCTGAGCAGCTTTTTGTAACATGGTGGGGTTTTTACCCTCTAGGTGACCGTGGGGATCGAGGCCCCCCAGGAGAACCCCCAAAGATCAAGCCCAGCATGATGATGGAAGTTAAAGGTGAAAAAGGAGACGTTGGAGAGAGGGGCACAAAGGGATTCTTTGGCTTGAAAGGTCAGTGGTCACAGCAGAACCAAACAAGCACCTTCAGTAGGATCAGTGGGTGTCTTTTCTTAGTTACCCTATGAAATATTTCCATCCCACTGCACTGCAGCCCCTCCAGCAAGATCTCTGACAGTGGAAGCTGAGCTCCTGGCTGCATTTCACAGAGCCACCCCCAAGGAAAGCTTTGCAGGGTCGTGTCCTGTGTGTGGCTGCTGGCACATCGTGGTGCCAGGGTGCAGGAAGAGAGCTAGCAGGAAAACTGCTCTCACCCAAGCAGCTGCTTCATCAGCCTTCCCAGCTTTAATTGTTTTAATCTTTCTGTTCCTCCTTCCCTGCCTGCAGGCAGCAAGGGAATGCCAGGTGTGCCTGGGAGGACAGGAACCCCAGGGTCTCCAGGGTATCCCAGCTACGTGGCCGGTGCCAAAGGAGACATTGGTGAGAAGGGGCTGACAGGGCTGAAAGGGTATCCTGGTCCAGCTGGCTCTCCTGGCATCAGAGGCTTCCCTGGCAGCACAGGGAGCAGGGTGAGTTCCTGCCTGGGAGGGAATAAAGATGTCCTTGTGCTGGCCTTCAGCTGCTTAGGGAATGGTGTTCAACCCTGGAAGCTGTGCTGAACAGCTACAGTGCTAAGATAAGAATGCAATAACATTTAATAAATAGATCAAATATTTTTGCTTGTTCTTCCCAATGTTTATTAAGCAGAGTTCTTTCTTTTCTCAATGGGAGGTGCCCAGATTTCACACAGCAGCTTTTTGCCAGTGAGGACCCAGACAGTTCCTTCTAGGTCCTTGCCCCTGTTGGTAAAAATTGTTCTCAGAGCTGAGCTTACTCTTCCCTTTCCCCCAGGATGGGTGCTACCACTGCCAAAAACTGCTCACTGTCACTCATCTAACAGCAAAAGAGTCTAAGAATCTCAGCTCCTAGAGGGTAGCTCACCATGAGTCACTTGGGCTCCAAAATAAGTTACACTGGAAGAAAAATACTCTTACAAAAGGCCTGACAGCAGATTCATGGACATCATTTCTTTAAGAGAGCCAAAATCTGTGTTCCTATCTCAAGTAGCTTTGCCCTTGGGTTTCTGTTGGGCTTTTTCCTAACCAAGGACTGCAGGATTGTTGTGGTTTAAACTAAGCACCCCACAGCCCCTGGCTCACTCCCTGCCCCAGGAGGATGGGGGGAAGAGGACTGGGAGAGTAAAAGTGAGAAACCTCATGGGTTGAGATAAGAACAGTTTAAAAATTGAAATGAATAATGATTTTTTTAACATAATGGAAAAAAAAATAACAAAGAGAGGGAAATAAAACCTAAGAAAAAATATATATATTAAATATGTTCATAGCTTTTCTTCAGTATTTCCCAACTGTGCTTCTTGGAAGGTTAAATGCATTGTTATCCTCATTCCCTGATCTCTCTTTCCACTCATATGACAGGGAGAAAAGGGTGTTCCAGGAATTGCTGGCCAGTTTGGTACTCCTGGCTCACATGGTGAGATAGGTGAGTTTGTCCTCTGAGCTGAGTGCTCCTTGTATTCATGACCCATCAGATGATATGTTCTGAAGGGTCTTTAGGGGGGGTCTCTGGTCTTAAGGAGTCTCCACACAGTTTTACAGGACGTGGTGGTTTTGGGAGGCTGTGCTCATGTCCTGCAGTGTGCCCATGGCTACATCCCACCAGGGCTGTTCTAAAGACTTGATGTTTTTCTTCCTTTAACTTATCCCTCTTTTATTCTAGAAAGATAATCACCACATTTTGCCTTGGAAGTTGCCTTCAAAACAACAGAAATACCCTTTAAATTCATAGAATCATAGATTCACAGAATCTAAATTAAAGCCTTGCCACTCATGCCTTCATTTTGGCTTGAAACAGGTGAGCGTGGAGAGACCATAAACCT
>NW_008622717.1:0-38623 GCF_000691845.1 Merops nubicus | reverse complement strand
CAGGCCTGAAAGGAGAAGTTGGTGTGCCAGGCTTGACAGGTATTCATGCCACTGGTGCTCTGCCTGCATGACTTCTCACACCCTAAAGCCCACAGAGGAAGGGAGGGGGAGCTTACCATGGGCTTTGGGGGGGCTGGTGAACTCTGTAGAGCTCTTTTCTGTTCATCAGAATTCATCTTTTCTCTACTGAAATGAGGATGTGCTGTGGTGGCTCTTAACTGGAAATCCAGTTCCAGCAGTAAACCTCAATCACATCCAACTCCAGCCAACTTTTCTATGTCATTTTTTTGCCATTGATGACAAAAGGAGCAATACAGGCTCCATTTTGGATGGAGCTCAGCCAACTTTTCTATGTCATTTTTTTGCCACTGATGACAAAAGGAGCAATATCAGGCTCCATTTTGGATGGAGCGCACACTTGAATGTCTGTGTCTAATTCCACACAATTTGGGGAGGACTTTTAAAAACAAATTTAATGATGGTTTGGCCAGCTTGCTTCTCCCAGATTATGCAAGCACCTTGACTAGAAGAATGCCTTTATGTAGCAAGACCATTCAGTGGCCAAATTCACATTATTCATGTTGGCTTAGGGTCATAGAGAGATTATTAAAAGAATGTGCTGGTTTTGTGGTTTTCCAGGCATAAGAGGAAGTGCAGGACCAAAAGGTGAAGGAGGTGAACCCGGGTTACCTGGCATTGAAGGCCTCAAGGGCACACAGGGTGTCCCTGGCTCTGTGGGACAGAAAGGTAAAACATTCTTTTTGATGCCCCAAAGAATAAAACTGTTGGAAAAGAGAAGGAAAAAAATCATTTTTCCTTCCAAAGAAAGTCATGAAGTCTTTTAATACATTGATCATCCTGTAAGCTGGTAAAGAGCAGTGAAAAGGATGTGGACCTCCTGGTAGAACTCACCAAGATGAAATGCCAAAAGCATAACTCTGCTTCATACCAATTTTGTCTTTTTTTATAGTGATCATGGGTCCAATCAAAGCATCATTTCACTGGCATGCTCAGGTTTCCTAGTGCTGTCTCAATGCCACAAGCAGGTGGGGTTTTGGGTGCTTTTTTCTGCCATAGATGAAGTATCCCCCAGGACCCAGTTACTGAGGAGCCTTTGGAGCCAACAGGCTCGTTGGCAAACTGTAGAAGAGCTCTGGGGAACCAGAGTCAGGCTCAGCTCTGACTGACTCCTGAACTTGGGGCTTAAGAATGTGAGTTGTGTTGCAAGGAGGATCATGAAAATCCTCTTCCAAAACAGTTGCTCCACATTTCTCACCTCATTAGAGATGCCAGACAAGACTGAAGCACTTTCAGCAGGTGCCGCAGCAGGAAACAGTCCTTGTCCAGCAAAACAGAGGCAGCAGAAGGTGCACACAAAGAAAATTGCTGACTGCAACTTGCAATAGTTCTTATTTTAAATCTTCTAAACTGTGTTTCTGGGCTTGTCAGAGACTTGGGAGCTGGTAATGAATTGTTCTGTTACACTTTGCCTCTCCTGCCTGTGCCCTCTGAAGTTTTCCTCCCTCTGGGATGAGTGCTGCAGTGTCACACAGGGACTTCAGGAGTGGACAGCCCTAATTTTGCTCCCTGGGAGAATGAGGGTAGCACATTGTTGGGTTTGAGGGCCCTCATGAGCAATGATCCACCCTTGTCGTGCAGGTCTGCCAGGACTGGTTGGCCCTCCAGGGCAGCAGGGAAGCCCTGGGACACCTGGATTTCAAGGTGAAAAGGGAACTCCTGGCTGGCCAGGCTTACCAGGACAAGCAGGTATTGATGCACCCCCTTCTGTTCAGTCATTCCCATGTGAGCACTTGCTGTCTTTGCTTTGGGGTGAAGAAGAAGAAGAAGAAAAGGGGCTTCCTGCAGCTCAGAGTGCCAGAGTTCCCTCTCATAAACATTTATCCCCCATAAAGTCCAGGTGAGTTAACAAAGACCCACGTGGCTGCCTCCTGATTTATGGTTTCTGAAGGACTGGTGTCTACTGAGGTCCCTTCAACTGCTGATGACTCCCATCAAACAGGAGTGTATTTGTCAAGAAATGTTTTCATTTGTCATGACAGCTGAAAAAAAAGCTATTTAAAATAAAGCCAGAGTAGAGATTGATTCAAATATTAAGATATAACAATAGATAGCAAAGTTTACTCGTCCTACATCATCACCAAAAGCTGCAAAATGCTCCAATGTCTGGTTTTCAGGATAAATTACTTATGATTCAGACAGAATTCTGCTCTGAAAACACAGGTGGCAGCTGAAAGTGAAGCAGTTTGTCTCACAGGATGCAGCATCTCTCTGGTTGCCACCTAATTCTTTAATGGAGTTAGGAAGCAGATTGTTTTTCTACAGTACAGCCAGAAATCACCCTATTTCTAGTAAAAATTCATCTCTCTGAACCAGCATCAGATCTAAGGGGATACAGTTATGAAGGCTGAATTATAGACAGTGAAGAGGGACAGAATTTAATGTTCTGAAGGTTGAACTGTCCTCCAGAGCTCTGGCCATTGATGGCAGATACCTGTCTGGCTTCAACACCATGCTGGTCAAAAGAGATGGGAGGAATTTTAACTGCAGCAGCAGCAGCTCTCAGATGTTTTGTTGGTTCTTTTAAAATGGCACAGAGGGAATTTCTCCTGAAGAGAGCTTCATTATAATCCCATTTAGAACCTACAGTTATGTGATGATTGTGTTGGTTTGAGGATTTTTGGAAAACTCTGTGGTTATTAACCAAATTGTGGCAGCAAGACTGCAACTAATGGAATGCTACAAGACAGATCAGAGATACTTAAAACTATAAATTAGTCTTAGAGTGAGTTTATTGGATTGTAACAAAGTTTTCCAACCACAAACCCACGGTGTAGTGTTATTGTAATGAATTAATCTGTAGATAACACAGAAGATTTCAACTCAGAATAGTATTTATTCAACATTTGAGCTTCTTTGTCTAACAACATGCACAGACTCCCAGAAACTGTGCTGCTAATGATGGATGTCATCCTAAAACAGGCTTGCCTGGCCTAAGAGGGATCAGTGGACTGCATGGCTTACCTGGCACCAAGGGCTTACCAGGATCTCCAGGTGGGTGAGGTCCTGCCTGCCCCTGGGCACAACCTCCTGCTGGCTCCCAGTTTTCCCCATGAAGAGCCATGATCTCAAGGGGCTGTTACAGAATCATGTCTCTAGTCAAGCCACATGCTCTATACATCATCTGTAGGGTGTTGCTCTGGTGTTACAGGCAGAAAGAGTTCAGCTTTCCTCTTCATTTCTGACCATCTCCACCACAGGTCCAGATGGCTACGGCTCTGCAGGTCTGCCAGGTGCTGTGGGGGACAGAGGAGAACCAGGAGAGCCCAGCAGGGTGGAAGGCAGCCGAGGGCCTCCAGGCCAGAAGGGGGACAGAGGTGTTCCAGGTTTGTGTTCCAGAGAGTGGGAGCCACTCGTGGCACGTTACAGATGATGTCCCAGGCTGCAGCACAGTGCAGGCAGCTGTACAGAGCTCCTGCTGGGGGCAAGGTCACTGCTGGGAGCTGTGCTGCAGCACACCAGCCCTTGCTCAGCCTGGGTCCTGCCCCATGGCAGCAGCTCTTGGAGCATCCCTGAGCTCAGCACTGAGCAAATCCCAGAGGCTGCTCTCAGCTGTCAGCTCCCAAAATAGCCTTAATGAACCAGAGGCTATGGCTTCTCTTGCTTTCTTTCTTTTTTGTTGCAAAGCCATCAGTGTTTCTCCTGAAAGCCTCCCTCTGTCCATCCATGTGTGATTGTCCCACAGATCCCCCCCCTCCTGGTCTCTGTTCCCATGCACAGGGCTTCACTTGCACCATCACCCCTCCTGCAAGGCAGGGGTGCAACCTTCCAACTCAAACCCACCTCTCAGCAGGCTGCTCCTAGGGGTTTGTGGCAACTTAGAAGAATGCTCTGTCATTGGTGGGCCAGATTTGGGGTCATTTAACACTTTTCATCTATAGAGAACTTCTTGGATTCAAACTTTTAGTTTTAACTGACCCCAGGAAAACCCTGAGTATCTGTGGCCCCTGATTCTGCAGCACACAGGAGAACTAAGCTGCTTTCCTGTCTGCTTCCATATACCTGGGATATTTTAAGTATTATTTCCTATCTTGCAATAATATTTTCCCTGGCAGACAGAAGATTATTAGCATTCCAAACAGTGAGATGTCATGAGCTATCCAGAGAGCTTTGGCACAGAACTAGTATGTGCTTCTCCTAAGAAAAACCTCCACAACATCACCTGAAAAAAACAGAACAAAGCTCAGTGGGAACTGAGGGTGGTTTTTTATTTTGAAAATCCCATTCTTTATACTTTCACTAAGTATAAAGCACCTTAGAATTGCAATCATGCATTTTCCTTGCAGTACCTGATGATTTCTCCTTTTCCTTTCAGGAGTTCAAGGACCTTTTGGCATTCCTAGCCAGGATGGATTTCCAGGGCCTCCTGGGATTTCAAATATATCAGGATATCCTGGTGATAAAGGCTCCCCAGGTCTGGATGGAGTGCCAGGTAATTCAGGCCTTGATCCCCTCAGACAACAATAAAACATTAAATACAAGTGAGTGCCCTCAGACAACAACAGCAGATGAAGTGCTGGGTTGGCAACAGCACTTGTTGTTATTTCTGTCTTGATTCAGTAAAATATTCCTCTTAAACACTAAAGTGCATGAATAATTGTTGGGCAGAACTAAATGGTGCAGGTGATGATAGGGGCCAAAGCCAAAGGCAGTTCCTCCAGGCTGTTCTGCTGCAAAGGTTTGATTTTTGTGCAGATAACAGATTTAATAATCCAGAATCCTCCTGAACACCTTTCAGAAGCATTATTCTGATTTACTGCTTTCAAATCTGAGGGCTGTGGCAGACTCATAAGTCTAGAGAATATTTTCTTAACCATTTACCAAGAAATTTACCATGCAGACTGAGCTATATGGGGAAGCATTGGCTCTTCTCTCTGAAAGTCCATGCTGGGAGCCTGCCTCTCTCACAAATCAGATCCCCCCCATGGGTCTCTACATTTACACCTGATGCTTATTGAGCTGCACAATCATTTCAGGCTGTAGTGCCACTGAAAAGAGCTTGCAGCAGAAGTTGCAGGTGTCTCCCTCTCATCTCCATGTGGGAATTTTAATGTCAACTTAGCAAAAACCAGGCAAACCAGCTGAAAACCACCCACGTGCCCACGTTTCCCAGTGGCAAGGGAAAGTGAGCTGGCTTCTAACTCTGTGTAGTGATCCCAGCTAGGCAGACATGGGATTAAAAAGTAAAAATAGAAGCAGTCAGGGAAGTGGGAAGAGGACCAGCAGCTCCTGGCCAGAACAGTGAGCCAGGCATGGCTCACCCAGACTCTGCCACGTGCAGCTTGCTTTCCTCTCCACGTGCCAGCCAGCAGGCAGCACCAGAGATGCCCTGCTCAATACCTGAGTGAATAAATCCCTCTCTCCAGGGAAACAAGGTCCAAATATCCTCTTTAGGCAGCAGAGGTAACCAAGGAGAACCCTGAGAGGTTTGGCTTCAGGCAATATGTAACTCTGGGAACAGCAGCTGTTCCCATAACTCCCACGCCAGCCTGCAGGAGCTGTGGGTGTGCAGATGTTCAGCTGAAGCTCTAAGATAGAGGGAACAGTGAGTCCTTGGCTTACTGACCACCTGGCCCTCAGTCAGGCACTCCCTGCTCTCTCATTTCTCTCCAGTAACGTGGAGATTTTGGGGATGAAGCAGGGAGGCACGTCGTGAAGTGGGGCTGGGAAAGGAACAGCTCCTGGAAGGCACCCCACTGCTGCTGGAACCTTGCATGAGAGGACACTCTGCTCTCTGGGAGCTTCCTGCTCTGGTTCCTCTGCCACTGCAGCAGCAGGGTGTGCCAGACTGAGAGCAGGAGTGCTGAAGAAGCCTATTTTATTTCCTTAAATTAAGGAAATAAAACCTAATGGGATACAATTAGATAGTAAATTAGATAGTACTGGTTTCTTTTTTTTTCTCCTGTGCCCAGGTCTTAAGGAGTGCTGAAGAAGCCTATTTTATTTCCTTAAATTAAGGAAATAAAACCTAATGGGATACAATTAGTGCTGTTTTTTTTATTCCTGTGCCCGGGTCTTAAGTACAAACAGGTTACAAGCTCTCTGTGTTCTCAACAGGCTATCCAGGACTACAGGGGCAGCCTGGAGCTGCAGCTCCACCAGGAAGCAAAGGAGAAAGTGGACAAATAGGTTTGAGTGGAGAGATTGGCCCAAAAGGAAGCAGAGGTGATCCTGGATTACCAGGGAGACCTGGAGCTCCTGGGTTCCCTGGACCAAAAGGTGAGGATGGGAAGAGCTGACCTTGGGAACCTCCTAAGCTGTGGCAGCTTCAGGAACAAGACTTGTGCACTCCCTTGCCTGTGCTGGAAAGCAATAATGGACCTGTCCTTCTGCATGACAGGTCCCAGGGGTGAACAAGGTGTCATTGGCTTCATGGGCACAGTTGGCATCCCAGGGGATTTGGGACCTATTGGACCCAAGGGGGACAGAGGAGTAACTGGTGAGTAAGTGCACGTGGATGTATCAGTCTAGAATTCTAAACTGCCTACTCTGCAGCTCCACAGAGGTGACCTAACTAGCCCTGCTTTGAGCAGGAGACTGGGCTAGGTGACCCCCTGAGTCCTCTCCAACCCACATCACCCTGTGCCCCCTGGCAAATTCCAGTGGGCAAACCCCTGGCTGTAACATTGGTAGTCCACACTTTGCCTTTATAAGTTTATTTTGGATGAGAACTTCACAACCAGAGCCACTTTTGAGGTGAAAAAGAAGGAAGAATTCCTGATCTAAACTACTCCTCCAGAGCAGGCACACTGGATATTTAGAAATATCCTTAAAATCCTTCCCTCCATCCATACCACTGTGTATTTTTGTCTCCTGAAGCCCACCAAAAGATGGTGCTGCACTTCAGAGAGCTGTTGGCCACTTAGGGGGAACTTCCCAGCTTCCTGTGTCATGACTGATGCTACTGCTCCCTCATTTATTTCCATCTGCTTGTTTGTGTGCTGGCCAGAAGAAGACAATCCCCATACTCCCAATAAAATAGAGGCAGTGAGCTGCAGACCACAGTCTGTCCCTCACATATGCAGCCAAGAAACAACAATGGACCTGTGGCTGAAAGCACATTGAGGAAAATACAGGTTTATTTTAATCAAACCATCTCACCTTGCTTCTCATCACAGGCTTTCAGGGCCCTCCAGGCTCTCCTGGGCTGCCCCCTCTTCCTCCAAGGCTGGTTGCTGAGCAAGGTTCACCAGGTCCTCGTGGAAATATAGGCCCTCAAGGAAGCCCAGGAGATACAGGACCTCAGGGCCCACCAGGAGATCCAGGTAGGAGTCACGCTCAGAGTGAATGCTCAGTTCACCCTGGGCAGGGTGAGGCCACCAGAGCACTGCCTGGGCTCTCTTCTACTTGAAATTCTGTAAAGGAGAGTCAAATTTTGATCTTCCAAAGCCAGGGCTTGGCTTTGCTCCTCCTCCTGGCCTTCAGAACATAAGCAAAACAGGAGACAACTCCACCAACAGTCACATAGCCAAGGCAACATCAGATATGGGTCAATCAAGACTAAGCATCTTGGTGGCCATGTGCCCCTCTGGTGGGCATGCTGCCAGCCCAGGGGGTGCAGCACCAGAGGGGTGTGGGCCCAGAGCAGTGCACCTCTTGCCACCAGCCTCATCAGAGCTGTGTGGTGGTGGCCAGAGGGAAAAATTTGGGTTATGGGGCTGAGGTACTCTTGATCCCAGCCCCTTTTCCAGTGAAGCCCAAGCTCTTTGCCTGGAAAAACACTTTACACTTTAGTGTAAAGTGGAAAATGGGGCAGATAGGACCAAAATTAGGCAAGCAGAGCACGTTACCCACGTGGGTAGGATGTTGTTGGTGTCTCTCCAGTCACTGTGCTTCTAATCCCTGTTGGTGCAAGGTTTCAGAGGCTCCCCTGGAGAGCCAGGAGTCCCAGGCAGGGGTGGCATTCCAGCTCCTCCTGGCTCCAGAGGTGAACAAGGGGCAGCAGGTTTCCAGGGTCCCGTGGGATTTGAAGGTAAGAGACAACACTTCTTCCCTCTTCTCTGTTTCACTGCCATAAATTGGTCTGTAGTTCCATCACTGCATGGGGAGGAGAGAGAAAGCTCCTGTCCTCACAGCTCCTTCACAAGGGACAGCTAACTTTTAACAGAGTCACCTCAAATCAGTGTTTTCAGGATAAGTTTTGATGGGTCTAGATGTCAGGCCCACTCAGGAGTGAGTTTGTTTTGATCTGAGTGTGGTTTTCTATAGGTTCCCTCTGAAATATTTCAGCCCACTGTTTTGCTGTTATATTTGTGGAGGTGAATGGTTGGGTAGGTGACAGAAGGGACTATCTTTGTAAAAGAAATACCCTCACTGAAAGAGCAGAATTATTTCTGTCTGAGCTAAGTACACAGAGAAAAAAGGTATTTGCAGAATGTGGTTTTAACCATAACATGATTTTGGTTTTAACCCTGTTTTAACCAAAACCATTGGTTAATCATGGACTGAAGAAAACCTTTTAAAGGAAACATATTCTCATCTATATTGTACAAACTCTGCCCAAACTCATCAGAACTCTGCGTGTGACTTCCCTTGGCTCTGGAAGTGGAAACCAGGGAGCCTGACCCAGCGCTTGAGAAGCAACTGCTGTAACCCCAGAGCTCCAGCTCTTCTGCCAGTGACTCAGCTTAAACTGCACGACGCCTCCTCTTGGGATTTCCTCCCTTTTGTGGGAGCCCCAGCTAAGCTTGTGTGATCTCTCCCCAGGTCAGCCAGGCCGCCCCGGGAGCCCCGGGCTGCCAGGGATGCCGGGTCGCAGCGTGAGCATGGGCTACCTGCTGGTGAAGCACAGCCAGTCTGACCAGGAGCCCATGTGCCCCGTGGGCATGAACAAACTCTGGAGTGGATACAGCCTGCTGTACTTTGAAGGACAAGAGAAAGCACACAACCAGGATCTAGGTGGGTGCAGGTCTTTCTGGCCTCAGTGCCGTCCCTCTGGCTGAAAACGGCGACCGAAAAAGAGGAGAGGGAACGTGGAGGAAGCTGAGACTGCAGCAAACAGGGCTAGGAATGAGGAGGAAAACTCTGTCTGCACAGAGAGAGAGCTCCTGTGAGTCCTGTGGAGCCAGGGAGACATTCTAGACCTTGGGTTTTCACTGAAAAAAATGCCTTGTCTTCTCTCAGAACCGTTGCCACCTTTTCTCCTCCTTTTTTTTTCCCCTACCAGGGCTGGCTGGCTCCTGCTTGGCTCGTTTTAGCACCATGCCATTCCTCTACTGTAACCCGGGGGACATCTGCTACTATGCCAGTCGAAATGATAAATCCTACTGGCTCTCAACCACGGCCCCTCTGCCCATGATGCCCGTGGCAGAGGAGGACATCAAGCCCTACATCAGCCGCTGCTCCGTGTGCGAGGCCCCCGCCGTGGCCATCGCCGTCCACAGCCAGGAAGCCTCCATCCCTCACTGCCCCGAGGGCTGGCGCAGCCTGTGGATTGGCTACTCCTTCCTCATGGTATTTCTTCTCCCTTCCGTGTGGCACTGGGGGTTTTCAGTTCAGGTTTTTAGGGGCTTAGGAAGGCTGCTCTGGTTTTGAGGCGGCGGCGCCAAAACCGCGCGTCGTCCTAGGAGGGGCTCCGAAATTGGTGTCTAGGAAGCAGAGGAGGAGAAGGAGAGTTTCTGTGAGCTGCAGAGAAAATTGCTTCTTGTCAGAGGAGCACCTGGAGTCCTTATTTTATGTATAAAAATAGAGCTCTGGAGCAGAACACGTACAGTTGGGTTAACAATGGCATTGCAGTGAGGTGCAGCAGTAGCCTGCAGGGCATTTTCACAGCTAAAGAGGGGAGTTACCTGTGTCCATCACTTTTAAGAAGCTAATCTAGAGAGAAAAAAATACACAATACTTCTCCCCCTTCTTTTGGAAACGTAAAAATCATTGATGTTTGTGTGAAGATTTAGAAGACAAAGTCTTTCAGCTAGTCTGGGAAGGGAGACAGCCTCCTGTTGCTTTTAAAATCAAGCTTTAGTGTTGGCAAGCAACAGTCAAACTTACCTACAAACTGTTTGTTTGCTGAAAGCCAAAAGCTTCTTTTTTTTATTCCAGAAAATAAGGTAAAGAGAAATCTGATATTTAGTTACAGAAAAAAAGAAGGGAAAAAAAAAACCACAAATTTTTTTGAGAGGGGAGGTCAAATTTTTGCCCAGCCTTATATTTGACCTTTGCTTCTGTAAAAAGACCCGATACCAATCTCATGGTTCCTTCACAAGGATTCCAGGGATGAATTAAATGTTTGCAGAGCCCTGTGTAAACACTGAGCAGTGTTACCAGGAAAAGTTGTCACCTTCACAAGGAGCTTTTGCCAGGACCACGTTTGCCAGCAGCAGGGAGAGTTCACCCTTTCCCAAGTGAAGGGTTTGGTGTGCATGTTCTGGCTTCTGGGGCATCTCCAGGAGTGCAGCACACTTGTGGTTATCTCACAGCACATCTTGGTTTCATTCCTTGGCTTAGATTGGTCACCTCCTTCCCCTGAGTGAGGCACATCCTGGGAGTCCTCGTGGCCTCCTGCCCAGCCACAGGAGTCAGGAGGATCTCACGTGGCAAGGACACTCCCTTGGCGTGTGTCCTGCAGAGGCAGAGTGGCAGAAACACTGTGGAAGGACAAAAAGGCCACGGCCAGGACAAGAAGAGAGATTGCAGGCAGAGAGTTGGAGCTTGTACACCAGGTGTAGGAATGAGAGGGCTCATCCTGAGGCTGCCAAGCAGGTCTGCTCCTAATCCAGGGGTTAAACACCACGTTCAATTTACTCCAGCTGCAAAGGCCTCGAAGTTATTGCTAGATGAGGCTGTTTCTTACCCATTTTGTTCTTGTAGAGGGCTGCTGTGGGTTCACTCCTGGAGTCCACAGCTGACCAGCCAGCCCCAGCTTGCACTGCTGGAGCATGGGGCTTATTAAAACACAGACAGGCAAACACAGGGGCTGTGCCTGGATCCCTCCCTACGGCCACAAAACTATTCAGCAACTTTAAATCCTTCCGTTTTTAACAGAAAATTAAACAGCTTCCCTTCAAACTGCAGCTGTACAGCTCTCAGAGAGGAAATTGCTGGTTTGTTAGTGATGCCTTTGACAGAGGGAAAGTCACATTCAGCTCATGACCACGGGGTGTGTCCTGGTTGACAGCTGAGTGGTGTAAAAATCCCTGATTTTGGTGTAATTTGCTGTCAGAGAATATGCCACAGAGGGCAACAGTTATTTCTGCAGGAGCTCATGACGTTTGCAGAGTGCTCCTCGTGTGCAATGCAAAGACAGGCTGCAAAATTAGGGGAATTTGAGTTAGATATTGGGTGGAAAGTTCTCCTCAGTGAAGGTAACAGGGGAACAAGTTGCCCAGAGGGGCTGTGGGAACTCCATCCTTGGAGGCATCAACTCCAGAGTGCCCTGGAGCCAGGGAAACAACTGTGGAGTGTGCCCTGCTTGAAGTGAGCTTCAGGGGACCCTTCCCACCTAAGATTCTCCAGCTCTAGGACTTCCAACAGTGAAAATCTTGCCTGTAGAAAAGAGGTGAGAAGGTTTTAAAGTAGCATTGACACATGAGCTAAAGCCTTGCCAAGCCCTCAAGCCTTATATAGCTGCAGGAGGAGCCAACTTTCTGCTCTGGAGCTAAGAATTGGGACCAATTCTAGTGGGTTTTCTCTGTCCTCCCCTGTGTAAGGACCCTGACTACTAACCCTGACCCCCTTTCTCTCTCTCAGCACACTGCTGCTGGGGATGAAGGTGGAGGACAGTCCCTGGTTTCTCCTGGGAGCTGCCTGGAAGATTTCAGGGCGACTCCTTTCATCGAATGCAACGGTGCCCGTGGAACCTGTCACTACTTTGCCAATAAATACAGCTTCTGGCTCACCACCATCGACCAGCCCTTCCAGAGCAAGCCCTCAGCTGACACACTCAAGGCAGGACTCATCCGAAGCCACATCAGCAGATGCCAAGTCTGCATGAAAAACCTGTAGGGGGAATCTTTCACTCTCTAAGGAATTCGCTTGGCAAAGTTCTGACACAGGGAAACCTATTTGAAGAAATCATGTTGGTGCTTTTTTTTTAACTTATTACCTCAAAAAGCTGAATGAAAAATGAATTTTTTAAAGGGTCTGTCAAAGCACATTGAAGTGTAACACAAGTCTTAACACAAATCTAGTGCTGGGTTCTACTCTTTATATACATTTTTTTGCTAGTCTAACATTAAGTCCTTTGCCCAATTATACAAATACTCACAGCTTTGAAACACCAAAAAAAAACCCCTTCAGTAATAAATGATTACTTTGGTCAGATAACCACTCCATTTACTTTAAGAGAATATATATAGATCTCTCTCTTCTGTTTTACTCTATTTGTCATGAACACTAACAGCTGCACTTGCCTGAATTAACACAGGGTGGTCAAAGTGCTAAAACCTTTGCAAAGGGCTGAAAAAAAAGCCTCACTTTGGTCTTAGCATTTCATTTCAGACACACCCAGAACAGTCATTTTCATTATATTGGTTTTTTTGAAGCCTCACCATGCTTTAGCACTTAACCACTGGCAAGAGGAGAGAAGCCCAGAGGCCTCCCAGAAATCATGACCACAGAATTTACTCTTTGCACAGTCTCATCACACACCTGAATGCCTAAAACTGAAACCAAAGAGCCTTCTAGAGCAACAACAGTTGATTTTTTTCAACGGTTCACCTCACTCCTGCTTCAGGTGCTTCTTGGCTTTTGGAAGGACATTCCATCCTCACTGTATCAGAAATAAAACCTGGTTTTTCTACACCTCTCTCTGCTGATGATTTCCATTTTGTCAGTGGTGGTTTTTCTACCCAGGCTGCTCCCTTCAGGGGACTCTGGGTGCCCCTGAGGAGTTAGAAAAGCACAGCTAGAGAGCTCTGTCCACTGCAACCCAAACTCTTCAGCCAGGAATTCACTCGTTCACTTCCTGGCACTTAAAAAGATCCAAGGGAGAAGTGATGTTTCTAAAATTGCTTAAGCTGAACGACTGAAATAGTATCTCAGCTGTTGGTAGGAAGAACAATTTAAGCCAATAAATTGTGATGCTGCAGATAAAAGCTCTATAGTGTTCAGGAAAGCAGAATTAAGCAAATATGATAAGTGTGACCTCTGAAAAAAACCCAATATATATAAAATATAATATATAAAATGTATTTTCTTTGCTAGCACACTGTCTGACCTGTATTAGTTCTTCATAAAATTAAGATACATCCTTAAACAGAGAAATCCCTGGGCTTGAAATGAGCTCTCTGGCCGTGCTGTGCCTCTGAAAGGCAGCCCCCAAATAAGCTAATCACTTTTTTTAGCTAAATAAAACACTTGGGATTTAAAACACTGCAGTTCACATGAACTTTAGCACATAGTTCTGCCTCTGACAGCTGCTCTGCCTCAGTTCTCTCTTCAGGAGTTTGCTGAGGGCAGCCCTGGCACAGCCCCGAGCTGCACACGCAGGCAAGGGGCAGGAAAAGACAAACCAACCACGAAACCCCCAGGAGGTGCCAGGGAAACCCGTGTGCTTCCTGCACATCATGTGCTGGAGGTGTGGATTCCCAGCTGGGGTGCTCCAAAACCTGGGGAATCGCTGCTGGAGAAGGGGAGGGAGCTTGGGAACACGTGGAGGACTTGGAGGAGCCACCAGATTTCAGGTGGTGAGCTAGCCCAGGTCCCAGCGTGGAGGGGACTGACTCAAACTGGCTCTTAGCTGAGGATTTACCTCCTCTCCTGTGAAGATTTACCTCCTCTCCTCTGAAGAATTACCTCCTCTCCTCTGAAGAATTACCTCCTCTCCTCTGAAGAATTACCTCCTCTCCTCTGAAGATGTGCTTGAGAGAGCTGGGTTGTTCCACCTGGAGAAGATGAGGCTCCAAGGAGACCTTCTTGCAGCCTTTCAATATAGAGAGAGATTATAAGATGAAGGAGAAACTTTTTATCCAGGCCTGTACTGACAGGACAAGGGGCAGGGGTTTTAAACTGAGAGCAGGCTTGGAGAGGAGGAGGAGATTTGTTGCAGTGAGGATGGTGAGCACTGGAACGTGTTCCCCAGAGATGCTGTGGGTGCATCTCTGAGTTCCAGTGCTCCAGCTTAGGCTGTAAAAAAACATCCAAGTGTTTTGCCTGGGGGTGACCAAGTCAAAGGTTTTGCTTGACCCCTGCACGTTGCCTGTTGGAACACACGCTGCAGTACAGCACTCTGCTGAGCCTGGAGAAGGTAAATGAGATGATAATCACCTCTGTAGGTTAATTAGTGCAGCAGCACAGCAGCACAGACACAGTAAAATCAACACAGTGACACCAGTCGATTCCAGCTCTTTCCTCAGGGTCTATCCAGCAGCTCAGCCAAGTCCCTTTACACCCTGCATGACTGGGCTGCTGGAAAATGATCAAATGGCCAAATGGCAAGCAGTGATCCTGACCCTGGGCCAGGAGGTGTTAGACTGCTGCCAGAAGAGAGGCTGGGGGGGTTAACTGACAGCATCTGTTGCAGGTCTGGGGGCAGCCCTGACCCTAAACCAGGACAATTTCCCAAGCATCTCCCAAAATCCTGACCTCACCCCAGCATGTCCTGCAGGTTCAGCTCACAGCTGAACCTCTCACAGACCTGCTGGCAGATCACTGTGCTCACAAACCAGACTGGGGTGGTGGCCTCTCTGTCTCTTCCCAGTCCCAAGGTAGAATTTTAATAGCTGGAAGGTTTTTGACTGCACAGTTTTAATTATAGGGCAATGAGGAACAGCACTGGTGCCCATGACCCACCAGCAGAGACACAAACCCAGGCAGTGGTGCTTCTACCACAGCATGGGCAAGGTGTAACTCAGCTGCAGGAGGTGGCCCCGTGGCCCTGCCTGCTCCACAGGCACCCACTGGACCTCTGTGGCCATCATGAGACTTGAAGCCTTGGGGTGGTTCTCTGATTAAACATCCAGAGGTTTTTCTCTTTAGACATTCTTCCCCACTCTCTTGAAAGCAGAAAATAAAGCTACTCTTCTGCAGCAAATTGCTCAAAAAGACATACTTGTGGAAAAAAAGAAGTATAAAACAGACTGAGCAATAATTGACTTCTTTTCTCATCAAGGAATTGTCTCCCTGTGTAGCAAACAACTCTGATTTGGGTGGGACCCAGAAAGGCAATGACAAACCATAAGAACCAACAAAACCTTTAGTTTTAAGAAGTTTTTCAAGTTTTAGACTCATCCACAGGAAGATGAAAGAGCTGCAGAAGCAGGAATATGTGAGCTGCACCTCTGGGGGTTGTGTGGGTGCTGCCTGTTAGCACATGAAAGCCCACAGTGGGAGAAGTCACATCAATAAAACCTCCAAACAAACAGTATGTATCCATACTGATTTTAATAGTTCAGCTTCTGAATTTGACACTGTCATATCTGACATAAAAAGGTTGTCATTGATTTATTAGCTACAAATATAAATTATACCTGGATTTTCTCTCTTTTTTTTTTCCTTAAGAATAAAGAAATATCCCAAGTTCCATCTTCCAACGTTAGAACTGCAAGGGAAAGATGCTAATCATGTGAAAGCTGTCAAAAGGACACCAACAGATCATTTATATGCAAGGTGGAATGGGGAGCTGTTAAAAATCAGACTCCTTCAAAACTGTCCCAAGGATTGTCACTGCCCGTCGCACGAAGGCACCATTTGTCTGCAGAGCCCACCAACCCTGGCAGGTCTTCCTCTGGAACTTCCCTCCCACTCCCATTTTCATCCACAGAGCTTCCCAAGAAGGCTCAGACTTGGAGTTTTTTTTTTGCAGATACCATTTGAGTATTTATGCCTTGATTTTGTTGCTTGCCAGTCAACCGCAGGCCACGTTACCCCTCGGCCAGCTGGAGCCTCTCCTCCTCTTCCACCACAAACTGCTCAGGCACAGCAACCAGATTTTGTTCTTTTGGCTGGTTTGTAGTCCGTGATGTCCACAGTCTGCTGTGGCCCCTCAGCTTTCTGCCTGACGATGATGGGCACCACCATCTCAAAGACAGTTTCGAAGAGCTGGTCCACCTTGTAGCCCGTTTTGGCGCTGGTCTCGAAGCACATCTTCTCCGCTGCTGGGACATCCTTCTCCTCCAGCATTTTGTATTTCAGGATCTTTTTATAGAGGGCGATGGCATCTTCTGCCCGCACTTGTCTGTGCCCCTTGGGGGCAGAGCTGGCAGGGGGTTTCTCAGCCCTGTTCTGCCCCGGGGGGGAGGCGCGGCCCTCGGCCAGGTCGACCTTGTTGCCGACGATGGCGAAGATGCAGTCGGCGCTGGCGCTGTCTGTCAGGGCCAGGAACCTCTCCTCCAGCTCTGTCAGGCTCTGCGGGCTGTTCACGTCGTAGGTGAGGATCACAGCAGCTGCCCCTCTGCAGTACATGGACCCCAGGCCGTGGAACTGCTCCCGGCCTGGCAAAGGATCAAACACAAGCGGTCAGCCTGCTGGAAGCCACGTCATCAACCCAGCGCCAGAGTCTGGCTTAGAGAGCACCCAAACTCCCAACTTCACGAGTAAAAATGGGGAGGATTTCAGTTTTTCCCCTTCTGCTTTGCCTTCAGAGGGCAACAGTGCTATTTATAAACAATAAAAAGAAGTTTGACAGTTTCATCATTCTGCTAGGACTCACTACTCCTACAAATTCAGTACATAGAATCCTTTAGGTTGGAAGGGACCTCCAAGATCAGCAAGTCCAACCATTGAGCCATTAGGGCTCTAAAGTCCTCTGCTAAAACAGATCAGAATCTGTCAGGGCTGGAAGGGACCACAAGGATCCCCCAGTTCCAACCCCTCTGCCATGAGCAGGGACACCTCCCACTAGATCAGGCTGCCCAGAGCCTCCTCCAGCCTGGCCTTAAAGACCCCCAGGGATGGGGCCTCAACCCCCTCCCTGGGCAACCCATCCCAGGGTCTCACCACTCTCCTGGGGAAGAACTTCTTCCTCACATCCAGCCTGAATCTGCCCACTGCCAGATTGGCCCCATTCCCCCTAGTCCTGTCGTTACCCAATAGCCTAAAAAGTCCCTCCCCAGCTTTCTTGTAGCCCCCCTAAGATACTGGAAGGCCACAATAAGGTCACCTCAGAGCCTTCTCTTCTCCAGACATCCTCAGGAATCTGTATCAAAGCCACTAATGAATTTCTTCCTAGATTTTGAAGGATTTTGTAAGCAACTCAGTCCCATAGTACACATCCACAGCTCTCTGCTACACCAGCCTTACAGGAAAAGGCTTTACTCAACACTGCCTGTATCAATCTGCATCTGCCCACAAGCACTCACACTTTTTTTAGAGTCCTAAACACACACAACAAAAATAACCCCAACTACATTTTCAGAGCATTCTAAGTTGTCCTGACCATCACTCCATAACAAGCAGTTAATAACAAAGTATTTCTCCCTCCTCATCACCCAGCAAGTATCTACCAGCACTTCCAGCTAAGCCTTCATGGTATTCTTCAAATTCATTTCTTGGAAGAAAAAATTGACTCTTTAAATTCTGGGAATCAATGTTCTCCAGTCCTTCCAAAGGGACCAAGGGAAAGGAGGCAGAGCACAGACAGTGTTCTCCTCTCCTACCAAGAAGCTTCCCCCAAAGATGGGCTACGTGTAGAACCTGCTGTAACACATGCACTCTGCTCCCCAAAACTTGATCAAGAACAAGGTACAACACTATGAAGAGGTATAAAAGGAAGATGATGAGGATGATCAGAAGTATGCAAAGAGTTTGCAGGAAGAAAAATTGGGGGATCTCACAGGCTAGTGAATGATGGGGGGGGAAAAAGGATATGAAGAAACGTCTGTAAAGTCATGCCCAAGGTTTAGAAACTAACCCAGGAACAAGGATTTACTCTTTCTGGCAAAATAGAAAATGAGGATTTCACATCAAGAAATCATGCACTGTGAATATCATGCCAGTGAGTAACTGGCAGGAAGTGCTGAATGACTTTGCAGAGATCAGAAGCTGAATGAATGGAGTTCAGAAAAAACACTAGGTGAAGTTTATGGAAAATGGCTTCTGTGCAATTTTGTCTAACTGCCAATTTGTTATTCCCCAGCACAGGAAAGTCTTTAACCCATGATCTGGTAGGTAGGAAAAAAAGGAGGGTAAAATAAATAAATAAGGAGGTATAGCCTTGTTTGGGTATGTTGGGGGATTCAGGGGAGGCAGGAGGTCAGTGCTTGGACACTTGTTCCTCTCATTTCATGTTCAAGGCTGTGCTTTCAGCTGCACTGCAACTGAGTTTATAAAAGTCCCCAATTTTTCAGCAGAAGTTTGTGCCATGACCTACTTTATTTCCATATGAACCCTGATTATGCTGCAGTCTGGAAACCACAATGGAACACAGATCCTCCCCCGTGCTCCCACTGGAGATGCCTCAGCCATAAAACCCAGGGCCCAGAACCATTCCCTGCTGCAGCCCAGGGCTGGAACAATACCAGGACTTGTTTGGGGGAATTTGTATGCTCATCTAACCTTGCACAGCAGAATAGAAACCACCACACTTTTACACCCTTCACTTCAAACTGCCTACTTCCACAACTGATATATTGTTGAGAAGGGGAAAGAAACAGTAAGAAGAATTCTCCTTACATAAGGGCTTAATTATGTCAGAGGAATTATGGAGAGTTTCACTCGCCCACACAGCACAATCTACACACAGAAAAAATCCATCACTTATTTTTGCAGTGCAGTTTTCCTTGTACTACTTCTGGAACAAGCCTAGATGCTGAAAACACACCAAAACTCCATGAAGTATTTAAAGTAGTATCTGTCCCCACGGTGTCAGGGAAAATGGCATCAGACTTTAGGGTGAAAAACTCCCTGCATCAGAACAGCCACCCCCCTTCTTATGGCCTCTTATTTCTGTCTCTGGACCCACCTCGTCCACTCCAACCATGTACCTTTTAAACAATTAACTACATTAAATGGTAAACCCTGAAACCAAGAATTAATTTCACCCCTTAAAAAAACCCAAAGGTGACAGGGAAGAGTGTGAGAGCTGTCAAATAATGGAACTGCAAGAAGAATCAAACCACCCACAAAGGCACAATGGTAGAGAAATTTCTTAACACCAAGCAATCACAACTCATTTTTTTTCCATCCTTCTATTTTATCTTATTTATCTTTAACAACCCTATGGCCATACTGCTACCTGCAACACCATTAGCTTTCCACAAGCTCCTTCAGCAACTGTATGAAATCCTCTTGGAGATGCCCTCAGGAAACCACTTGGGAGCAGTGCAGCCAATGAGCACTTTCAAAGTCCTCTGCTGGTTGACATAAATTAATAACTTTGATCCAAATGGACATCAGCACCACAGAATTCATAAGACACTCAAAGAAAGGAAAAACAGACCCTGCAAGAGGCTGGCCTGATAAATAAGCAGGGTTGGATTTAAAGGGGGCTGATCCTAGCTGTGGGACCCACTGACCCCCATCTCCTTCTTGGAGCTCTCCTCCCTGCTGTCATTAGGGGTGTAGCCAAAATAGCCTCTGAGGCTGCTGTTGATGTTTATGAGAGCAAAAGATTTCCTCCAGCCAAACTGGAATGTTCCTTACCTACCACCTCTTCAAAGGCTTTCAGCACAGCTTCTTAAGTAGCATAACTTCCCACACACTCCTTCAAGAAAGTCTCTACCTGAAGAGCAAGTTTTAAATCTCAGTGCTGAGCAGGAATAAGAACACAAAACAGACTGCTGCTTTAAGTCTTGAGAGAATAAAATGGCACCAATACTAAAGCACTAAAAAAGTCTTCCTGAAAGTACTGAAAAAAAGTACTGTCCTTACTCTGATATCAGCCTGAACCTGCCCTAAATTATGAATTCCTGAAGTAAATCTGCAGTGTGGAAAAATGAAGGCAAGCAACAGAAGCACACTGACAGTGCACTAAAATGAACAAGAGGGCAAAAGCATCCAGACAGTTCTCAGCCCATAAACCAGGTACCTTCAATTTTGACTGTAATTTAAGCAGGGTTGAAATGTGAACAGTGGAGGAAACTGAACACAAAGCAGCAGCTGAGTTTTGCCTTTCACATTCTCTTTTGCCTTCATGAGGGAGCCTGAACTCGAGCAGGCACAGAGACAGGAGCTGCCCCCGAAGGAAAGGGCTTAAACTGGAATGAAAAGAGAAAGTGTAACACCCCTGACACAGCACAGAAACCAGCATCAGGAAGGAATGAGAGCTGAGGACTCAGCAAGAGGGGGTGAAGGTTCAAAGTGTGACCCTGATGCTCTCGAGTCCCCTCAGCGGGAGCATCTGTGTGACAGCAAGAGGGGACAGAGCAGCTCCTCTGCCAGGACAGCAGCTCCTTCTGCCTGCAGACAAAGCAGGAGAGCTGAGACCCTTTAAAGGGCATGAGGGGAGTGATTTTGCTAGGAGCTGAGGCTTCTGGTTCTGCACGTAGCCCCAGATATACACTGACTCCCAGAGAACAGACCATAAAGGTCCCTGAAGGCTTCAGGAAAATTCTCCTGCCCGCAGCAAGTCAGGCTGTAAAGTTTTGACACTGGTGAGGTCAGAGCTCTTCCTTCACTGCCTTGGTCAAGGCTGTTAGTTATACCTTCTAGGTGGCTTTATCACATTTCCCTTGAAGTCAGAAGCTTTATTATGAAGCAGACTATGCCTGTGGTTACTTGGGGATTAAAATAAAGCTCTCCATCCCTAATGATTAACATGGACAACATAAGTAGGAATTAGTGGAAACAAATGAGTCAGAAAGCACTGGAGAGCTCCATTTTTACAGATCCAGAAGTTATCTGAATATCTGACTTCCCAGTTCATTAGAAAAATGCCAACATTGGGTTTTCCTCCAAGACAAGAAGACAAAACTCCCAGTAAAAAGAAAGGTCTCAGCAGGGGGTTGGGGGGGAATGGACAAACTAACAAACCAACCAAAACTCCACACCACCAACCCCCAGAAAACCTCAACCCTAAAAACAACTAAAATTGAGCAACTGGAGAGTTCCTTTAGGCTCCACCTTCACCTGGTGTTATGAATTATACATTCACCATGCCACATTATGGGATATTCTTGTGTATATTCAAGTTTCAGAATGCAACAGACCTCTAGCTCTACTAAAAATCAAGATGACATTTCTTTTGTTCATATTCATTACTTTGACATGAAACAATATTGAAGGTATGAACTGTGCCTTATTTCAGGAGCTATTTAAGTTATTAGAATTAGATATGGATGTTTGGCCAAAGCAGAAGACAATATAAGCATAGGGAAGTACTGATGTTAATACCCAAAGGGTTTCACTTTCATGTTTTAAGTAGAAAGAGCTACATATGGAAGGAGAAAATAACAGCCACATAGGTTAAGGGAACAACAAACACAGAAAAATTCTTTAATAGAGCTCTGCAAAGAAAAACCATCAAAACCAGTCACTCAGGAAAGCAGGGCCAGTGTAATGTGTGACTGGGACAAGCCTGCTCCATTTCTCAATGCAACCTTCTTCCAATTTCCAAGTCAAGTGTCTATATCTCATAAAAAAAAGGGGATTTTAGATGGCAAAAGAGATGATCTCTCTCCTGAACTCTCTGCAGGAGCATAGAAGCCATGGGAACAGGAGCAATCATTCACTGCTCACCAGGCAAGAGGAGAAATCACAAACAGCCTCGTCCTCCAGCCAGCTTTGACTATTGCCCTAGAAATACCACACCCCAACTGACAAATGTTTCACCTGGACACAAAAATCCACTGCTGGGAAGACTGTAACCTTCCCACTGCCTAATTGTTATCTTTGAATTACTTAAATTCCCTTGGATCTGGCCTTAGAAAATGGGGGTTATTCAAAACCACTGCTACAATAAATAGAGGAAATGAACAACTTTGGTCAGAGATCACAATGTTCAAATGGAGGCAAGTCCTAAATTCTACTGCGGATTATAGAACAGAATGACATGAAATATTAAAATATTCAATTTAATAGATCTGATTTTGTCTAAACAGTCAAATTACTTGATAAAATCCAACTGGTTATCTAACTAGAGGTAGAGAAAGATTTTGATGGACCAGAAAATGCCTTGGCCCTATAATCCCAAATTTATAGCTATGGCACCACAGGATGGCTTTTATCCTGAGAGATAAAGCTAAACCATCATCAGTGATCCAGTTTGGGTTAGAAATTGGGAAAAACTTCTACACCAAAAGGGTTATCAAGGGCTGGAACAGGCTGCCCAGGGAAGTGGTTGAATCACCATTCCTGGATGCATTTAAAAACAAACAAAAATGGGGTGCTCAGGGCTATGGTGTAGAAGTGGAGTTAGAGAATGGTTGGACTTGATGATGTTAAAGGTTCTTTCCAACCATCATGATGCTGTTTAAAAAGAGTGTAAATATCTCTGGATTTAACAGATATTAATAGAGTCTCCATGGAATAAGAACAGAAACTACAACAGCATTCAGGAAAAATCAGATGCAATTATTAGCATGATCAAGGCCTGTTACTGGTGATTCTGCCTCTGATGTATTAGGCAAGGTAAAAAATAAAACTCAGCCTTTATTTCCATTCCTTTATGCAACAAAGCAAACATCCTCTCAGGCATTTAAATGAGCTGTTAGCATTCTGCCCAGAGCAGATGACTACTCCCTCCAAGTCTGGTCCACACCACAACTACCAGGGTGCCTTCAGGAAGGAAAGCAACACACTCTGACTTCCCCTGCTCTAGTTAAGGGCACTAAAAACAAATAATGAATTTATTTATTACCACCCTCTACTATATTTCACCAAAAAAAAAGGCATCAATGGAAATAGATACAGAAAGGAAGACAAAGATGGAAAATGATGAGTTTGTAAAGAGCACAAACTACCCAGAATAAAACCAACACCCCACACTATATCCTGTATGAGGTTTTGGGGTTTGCTATTTTTGCTTGTTCTACTACAAAAGGTGACATATGAATTCAGTTTTTTCAGTTGTAACCACCAAGCATGGCTGGGAAAGGAACAAATTCAGCATCTTTGCAAGCAAGAGGATCACTAGCAGGTATCTGTAATAAAGAAAAAAGAGGTGCCAACCTACCAGAAATGGAAATTCCACTACACTCTAACTAGGAATACTAATAAATTTAATGAAAAATCTATATCCAGACTTCTTTTAGCCTACTTATTTCTTTTCCCCTTTAAATATGACTAAGATATAACTGATACTCCACATCAGGCTTGCAGGACATGTTTCAATGATAAAAAATATGAAGTAGGTAAAAGATTTTACCACAAAATTGTTGCCACATCACCTACTTTCTGAAAGCTGAGACTTCCTTTAAAATAATCAGTAGCTTTGCTAATAGTGGGGTTTTTTACAGATTCAAGCTTATTTCTAGCTTACAAGTATTTTCAAAAGAAGAGTCACCTTACCAGCCAGCTAGAATAAACAACAGCAGCAACTATTATTACTCTGCTTCTGCTTTTATGGTTTTAATCAATAAAAAGCACTCTAAACTATATTTTGGCTCTGTGTTTCCTTTTCTTCCTCATTTTGCTACACAGACTCAGGGGGATTATAGCACCACTCACTCAAGACAGCCATGACCAACTGGGAGAACAACCCCCATCGTGCCCCTACACCTTCCAAAAACAGCTTTCCCTCAGCACACCTGAACTGTACCAACAGCTCAAGGAGTTCCAACCAACACCTTGATGGCTATTAAAGCACCAACTCAATGACCATTCCAAAGTGATGCTTCTGGCACAATTCCCACAAAACAATCCTTCCAAAGATCATTTCAATGGGCCTTTCATTGTTAGGACAAATAACAGGCTGAGAGGTTATGCAAGAATAAAATCAGCTTGGTGTACTGTGCATCACATGCCAGACTCTGCAAGATATAGTTAATGATCTACAGGATCATCTGAGCTTTACGTGGAGAGGCTTCAGATACATTTTTCTTCAACACACAAAAACCTGTTTGGCAGAAGTGGCAAAAAGGGGGAAAAAAATGGGGATTTTTGCTATGCAGTTAGTTTTGTTTCATATCCCCCAACAACATTATCTTTCTGGGCATGTGCTGGTAGAAGCTCCAAAATAACTGTCTGGTCACAACATTTCTCTGCTGTGCTGAAGAAATGACTCCAAAGACATATAGGCTTAATTCACAGCACACCTTTACAGAACCCACAGCTGAAACATGGGTAAAAATATTGCTGGTTTTTTGACAGTTAGCAGGGTGATAGTTCATGGAGAAATGTGCTTTTGAGTAAAAGCTTCACTTCCTAAAGGCAACTGAACTGAAAGCAGATGCCCAGCAGCTTCTGCTGGTGCTGATAATCTGTTGTTACATCCTGCAGAGCATGCTGAGTCACAGAGGGGTCCAAAAAAGCTGGTTACTGCAAATGAAACCTCCTCACTTGCATCTCAACTGTAATACACAACCCTCAGTCATCTGGTCAAATCCTGTATTCCTCAGTCTTGAGCTAGTTTAAATATTCCCAGAAATGTTTTTCATCCTTTGTCAATTTTCATCCCATCAGTGGCAGTGAAGACCCCCATTACTGGTACCCCAAAACAGACCTGTTGGGCATGATTTAAAGGAAGGGGGTGATAAGTTAATGTGGGAGAGGAGCAGGAAAAATAAAAGGCAAAAAGAAATTCAGAGAGCAAGGGCAGAGATCAGTTGTAATCCTCATTGGAGGCTGATCTCCTCTGTAATAAAGATGACAGAATTTCACTCAGCCCTCGTCTTGTGACTGAGGAATTTGTATCACACAAAGCAGCCAAAGAAAAAGAAGTTGATATCCCACAAATTAGCTTGCTGTAATTCAGCTTTCAGACTCTGAATTATGATAGATGTTAAACTTGATGAAGTATCCTCTTCAAAAAACACAAACCCCAAACTCCAAGCTTAAAACCACTACATTCCTTAAAACCCACAAAAACTCTACATCCCTCCCTAAAAGGTCTTCTGTGTGATTTAACCTCCTTCTTGTCAGGCCTTCTTTCATACTCACTCTTGCCAAAATGAATGTAGTTTAACCTGTTACTTACACTTCATACCTTTCTCTCTCTTCATTTGTGGTCTCTACACATGTTTAGTCTGCATACCTCTATCTGCAAGCACCTTTTTTATGAAGAGACTTGTGAGCTGAGTGTCTTTGACTAAATACATATTCCTGGTGCTTACAGCTAGCAATGCCTTCCCCAAACAAAGGAGCTGCACAACTCCTAAGTAAAAGGGAAGAAATACTATCAGAGAAGATCCCCTGTTATGTGCAAGACTGAGCCCATCAACTATTTTCAGCTTCTCTGGGACAAAAAGAGTACCTGGAATTTGTTCTGTTGCATAAATGCAAAATTATATTTTTTTTGTTGACAAGAATAAATCAACACTTACCATTGTAATAATGAAATTAAGCCTGAGCTTCTAAATTCACAAGAATTTTCATTTCAGCCAAAGATCCAATAGACCAGTTTTACTCCACAAACATGCTTTCTATTCCAAGTCACAAATTCAATCATATTATGCCTAGTAACACCAAGCATTACACAGAAAAAAAAGCTCCTAACCACACTACCTAGGATGTTTTTGCCAACAAAATAAAACCCCACAAATCTGGCTAGACCTGCAAAAAAAACCCCAACCACCTATTTGGAGCTGAAGATCCCACTGACACCTCTACAATCCTGAACAACTTTTTCATTTAGCTAGATAAGCCTTATTTTTTTTTTTTAAACCACCCATTTTATTTAGTTCTCTTGATGTACTGTATTTTTAAGAGAAGGAAATAGCCCTAGGAGCTTCAAGCAGTACACATTATCAACTGCCTGAAAGGGCAGTGCCTTGTAGAAGACAAACAGGATTGACCTTGGTGCCACCAGCAAGCCCATCTTTAGTGACTGAAAAAAACCAACAGCATTTTCCCATTTCCCACTGAAACCTCACAGATATGTAGGAAGATGTTTTAGCTAAACACTGAAGTCTGGCAAAAGAAACTGAAGGCATGCCAGGTTTATGGGATGTTCTCATCCTGTCTATGAGCTCCACCAGAACTCCAGCTGAAATCAAGCACCAACATATCTCTACTGAAAAGAAAGAGTGGCAGGGTGCTTGAGAGTTAAATTTATGAAGCTCTGGCATGCCTGTACCAAAATGAAAATTTAGCAATTAAAATCTGAGATGTAGGCATTGAGGAAAAAATTCTTTGAAGCTTTGTGTTTAAAAAGACAACTTTAAATGGCTCCTTGAAAAGAAATGATCATTTGGCAGATTATCTTCTTAAGGGAAAATACGACTGGAAGCAAAGCATGAGGGGGGAAAAAAAGCCCCAACTCTTTGGATTTACTTTGGAAGAGTGCTGCAGGAAGCAACAGCACTGAGCACTTCACTGCAGCAGCAGAGCCTGACAGGTCAAAGAGTGCTCAGCAGTGGGTAACAAAGGGGCCAGTCACAGGATGGGGATGTGAGACACCCTCACCTGTCTGAGACCTCCTCTGGGTTGTGCAAGAAACCTTCTGGTTGCTGGAACAATCCATCATCTCAAAAAAAAAAAGCCCTCCTTACAGAAAAGCAATTTCATTTCCATGGGATAAGTTCCAAAAGCAGCTGTTTTTTCTTTCCACTACCTGAAAAACTGGTATTTTTTTTCTTTACATTTACAATTCCTTCCCACAGGGGAACAAGAACTGCAGATGAACCCACTTCTCTGCACAGTTGCTGAGCAGAAGCTGTTCCCAAGTCCTTACCCTCAGTGGCACTCAGAAAAGAGCTCTTCAAAGCTCACACTCCCTCCCAAAGTTTGCTCTCCAAACCTAGGAGCAGGTCCTTAGCTCAGAGAGGAATGCAAGGCTTGGTGTATTTTAGCACAGCCTGACTGGCACTGTGAGGCCAGGAGGTCACTGGATGGTTTATATTGCTCTATAAGGAGCTGGCAAGTGAAGTTTGCTTCCAATTTACCCAAGCAAACATTGATACAGGTGCTGGATTTAAAAGAAAAATAAAAAAAAAGAAATCAATCCAGAGCTGGGTAGGGTTAATTGAGATTGCCCTCCTAAATCTACCTCCATATGCACTCTGAAATGCTGCCACTTGTCAGGCATTCCTCCACCCAGTGGCTGCCCACTACCCACAGAGGAGAAATGCTTCCTGTTTTTATTCATTTTTATTCCTGTTTTTACCCATTTTTATTCCTGTTTTGAGTTTACTTAGGTTTTTTTAACTTCCTCATTAGATACTTGGCTTTTGCTTTAGAGATCTCTTTACAACTTCTTTTTTTCAGATAAAAAAATCCCCACAGGTATTTTTGCAGAACTATATACTCCATACCATATCATTGTTTGAGCAAGGAAATGCCATGAACTTAATGAACATCATAATTAAGGGCAGTGACATTTTAGAGAGGAAAAATAGTTCCTCCTTACTGATTCCTTATCCTCTTTGAATTAAGTTAATTTAAAATTAAGTTTAATCTATTAAACACATTATTCTTTTCCCATATAACCACTTTAACCCCAAACCCATTACACATATTTTTGCCTCCCACCTCCTCAGTCTTCAAATGCCTCCTTCCCAACTCTAGGAAACCAAACCATCACCTATAAACTTTTCAGCACACCCACCCCAGGAGAGTCACACAAGAACACAATCTACAGCACAAATTTGTTCAGTCCAGCTGCTGGAAGCCAAGGTAGAGAGAGGGACCCAACTAGATTGGTCATGGTTCCTTTAGGAGATAAAGTTAATTACTAAGCCTACATTATTACCCTCAAGCACAATTTCCATAGATCTTTTTACCTCAAGCACTATTTCCATACATCTTTTACCTTACTCCCTTTCCAGGAGTGGATGGCAGAAGAGGAGGCCTAGAAATACTTGCAGAAGAGCAGCTTTTGCAGATCAGCAGCTGAATGCTGGTGGCCAGCACTATTCACCACTGGAAAAACATATAAAGTGTCTACAAATCACAGCATTCCTGTTCTGAAAAACAGAGACCAGCTCTCACCAAAGAAGAATTTAAGAGATGGCAGGTTGGCTTGGCAGGAGTGACCTTCTTGTGTCACGTGTTTCACAAAGCAGAAATGATCCTTGCACACATCACGAGTAACACAGAGCTGTCTGAAACATTTTAGGAAGCTATGGGTATCCCATCAACAGCAGGTTGATGGTTTGCCCCAGCACATGCTTGGGAAATGCCTCTTATTTAAGGTTAAACTGTCTTCTGGTGAAGTGGACCTCAGCTGTAGCAGTTAACTATATGCTGGCTCATTGTTTGTAACACTGGATTTAACTTTAAACCAGCCTTCACTAGCAGTTTGAAAAATATTGCTAGATGGCTATCAGTAAAGGCCATGGAGCTTGCAAATGGAATGAAAAATCTATTTTTTAAGAAAAACCCTATTAATAAAGTAGGACATAAACCTAGGCCCACTCAAAAGATATTTTTATCATTTCTTTCAACATCACTTCATTCAGAGGCAGATCTCAACTAAAAACCCATGCAACTCAACCATTTCCAGTGTATCCTCAAGGAAATAACTGCTTCTACTCTTTACCCATCACCACCAGTCTCTAATCAGCTGAAGTCTCCTTCACAGGGTGTTTCTGGAGAGCTGCTATCTGTCAAAAGCAGGAGGAGGTTCTGGTGAGCTGGTGGGCAGCCTCCAGCAAGTGCCAGAAGGGGGAGGTTGTGCCAGACATTCAGCTGCTACCTCAGGTTTTACAGAAATTCACTTAGAACTTGTTCACCTCAGCCAGGTCATTTTATCACAGGCTGGTTTTCAGAACCAAGCAGGTTTTCAAAACCAAGCAGGTTTTCAGAACCAAGCAGGTTTTAAGACCCTGCCCTGGCTAAGATGAACACCCATGGCTTTTACATTTCTACTTCTCCCTTTTAATTCCACTTCTGGTTTCTCTGCCTACACTCTTAAAAGCATATTTAGTATTCACTGTTTAGAGGCATTAAGTTGAGGATTAAAGAAATTAAAACCACAAAACAGGCATGGTAAAAATTGATCTGACCTCATCAACGTTCTCCAGCCTAGCACAAAGAGTACCACTAAAAAACAAACATCTCAGTGCTGAACTTTCTACACAGAACAAGTGACAAAGAGCAATGTGGAAAGGGAAACAGTGTGAACGTGATACAAAGCTATCTGCTGGGGGAGGGAAGTCTCTTGCCCTAAAGACAGTGGAGATAGGAGTGTTTGTTCCTCCTCCTAAAAGTAAGAAGTTATCATGTACCAGTGGGGGATGGAGGAGCCAAGCAGCTTGAGACATTTGCAGTTTCAAAAAATCAAAGGTTTACTTTTTAAATATGCAACAGCCTGGAACAATGGGTGGGGAAAAAAAAAGTAAAATAAAAATCACTCTTATTATACCAGCAGGGTTTTGCAGTTTTGTTTTAAAACACCCAAGTCTCACTTGCAGCCACCCAGAAGAGTTGATGATGCCTTTTATGAAGTTTGGAACTACAGAAGGCTTTTTCTTTTCTTCAGTTAACTAGGAATGACTACAGATTCTGGTCATTTCTCTCTTTTCTGAATGAACCAAAATCTTTGCCTTTTTTTTGAAAGAGAGAGAAAATGGAAACCAATAAACAAACAAAAAAACCAACTTCTAAACTATAACTGAGAGCCTTATTTCTAACTTCAGCAATTAAAATGAGAGCAACAGATTGATCTGTCCAGATCACAGACTCCACTATGAAGAAAAGCAAATGAACATCTGAGGACTTCCACAACCTAACTGCATGAAGCCTCAGTCCACCTCTGAAGCAACCTGCACAGCCAGAAAGGGAAGTCAGTCAGTCCAAAGCCCTTGGGGAGAAGGAAGCAGGGAGCAGGAACTCAACTGAAGGTCATTCCAACCAGGGCACACCACCACACATGTGTGTTTTTATACTTCTGTCACTGAGTGGGTTTGGAACATGAGCTTAAGGACTCAAAATTGGGTTGACTCCATGTAGAGTGACCCAGCCAAGGACCAGCATCTATTTCAATCTACCTAATTTTTGCTTCCCATTCTTCACGAAGTGTACTAGACATTAATTTCTCTTGCCTTGATAATGATAAGATAGAATCAAGAAAAAAAATCTCAAATATTTAAATATCTATGGTTGAATATTAGAGATGAATAAAAATTCCCAAGCAGTCATCAGCTACAGAATGTAGAAGAGCAATGTCCTGCTGTTTCAGCTGTATTGAATACCATTACCTTTAAATTAAGTGTAAAAGAGCAGCTGGACAGGATCTTTTCTCTGTATTTCATAGGAATTTCCAGAAGTATAAGAACAGTGGTTAAGAATATCAAATCACACAACAGATTAAAGAAAAAAAGTCAGTGGATCAACAGGAGAGGCTGAGGCAACAAGGAAGAGTACATCATTTAATCATTATGGCACAAATTTATTCCCATCTTCAATTCATTAACCTGTAGATTAGAAAAAAAATGAAAAATGAGGCATTCTGCATAGCTGAGGATATGATGAGGTATCTTCATGACAGAAAAAAAGCAAGAACAAAAAGAGAATTTGTGAAAGGGCAGAACAGAAAGAACCTAAAAGCACAGAAGCTTTAACTCAGAATAAAACATTGGCCTGTTTGAGTAGTTTAAGTTTTAAGCCTCTTTCCTCCTGGAGTTCTGTACACTAAGTTTCAACCACACTACAAACCTGACTGAAATGTGGTTTTGCTCCAGTGGAATTGGTGAAAAGGCAAAGGCTCAAATACACATTTTCCTCTTTTTGCTTTCTCTATAAATAGGAATAAATACAACTTCACACAGGTCTTTAGGCTGTCAGCTGAGTCCTTTCATGAATGGCTCCTTGGTGGCCCATGTAAAGCCAACTTAATTCTAGTCTGCTTCCCAAGAGATGGACAGATAGAAAATTCAAAGCCACAACTGATCATCTATCTCCCTTTAAAAACCAATGTTAAGTTCTCAAGTTCTCTCACCAAGTTCAAATCTCTTTTCTTAGGCATATCTTCAAATCCTGCATATGAAGTTAGAGCTAACATGGCTGGTGCAGGAAAAGGAATCTATCACACCTCTGATGCCTTTTGACCCAATCCAAGGATGTTCTACCCAGACTTCACCTGAAAGAAAGCAAATCATTCAGACTTGGGAAAAGAAAAGGACTCTTCTTGTTCCACAGTTTTTCATGGCTCCAAACGTAGCCACTGCAGACTGAGAGTCTTTCTTGACAGAGACCCAAACAAAGGTTACTTGTTTGGATATTTTGCAACAGTACAACGTGACTCAGCTGAGGAATTACAAAGTGTACCTACCTTCAGTTCAGGGCTGAAAAGCTGCCACAGGAGAAATCACTTGGAAGCTCACATGGCTTCAACATGACAGAGTAATTGTAGCAAAGCAAACAGCTCATGTGATATAAGATGAGATTGCATTGTGAAGGAAAGATACCTAAACTCTCCTAAGCATCAGGAGCAGCTCAGCCAAGGCACTGTGAGGCTGACTGCAAGTCTCCCTGGCTTGGATTTTTGTGCACTATAGTGTGCATACACATGTGAGATAAAACAAAAGTACTTGCCATGAGAGCTCAAAGAAATAACTGTAAAACCACACAGCTAACAGCTAGTTACCTGCCCTGTGCTTGTCTTTTCAACACCCACTGTCACCTTCCTTCTGAAAGAGTAAAATTTCATTGCATAGTCAATAGAAAAAGACATCACAGCCCAGGCTGCCAAAGTTCAGGCACCTAAACATCCAGTATTCATTTTAAGCAGCTTTTCTTTTTTCATTACTCAACGTGCCTGGCACCCCAGAAATAACCAGAACTGAGTCACCACGAGTTCCTCTGCACACATCCATCCCCATGTCACACCTCAGGAAGCTTCTCCTGTGCTGCACAACACTCTTGACTCAGACAAAGAGAAAACTGCTGGGGAAAAAAGCATCCCACCCTGTCCCCACGTTTTCACCCTCATGCCCAAACTGTTGGAAGAGTGGTTGTTTCTTAAGGGCACATTCTGAGGTCATTAATTCTTAGGTACACATTCTTAGGTCATTTTATGTACACATTTCACCAGTACTCCAAGTGCAGAAGGCAACAGGGCATGAATAACTTGCTGTCTTGCACAGAACACTTATGTCTTTGCACATACACTACTAGGAGACCAGTTTTACTGGAGTGAATAATCCAGTTCTTGGGATTCCCTTCTGAAATCTTCTGCTGTTTCTCCCACCTGCTCCCAATCCACCAGGAAGATGAATTTTGACAGAAACTCTGCCACTGCATTTACACTGTTTGACTAACCCTTTCTCTTATTCATTCCTCCCTCTCTCAAATGTTTTCAGTACTGCCACAAAGCAGAGACAACACAAAGTGCCCTTGCAGCTGTCAATTCTGACAGGGATATCTAGGAAAGACACCTCTTCTTTCAGTAAATGGGGAAGAAAGGATGAAATGCCAAAGGTATAAACTCTTTACTGTGAAGATTCTCTGTATCACTCCAGCTTAGGATCTGTGGCTTTAAAACCTGGGTGTCAGAAATCTCCAATCAGTTGTATGAGGACTTGTACAAACTCAGCTCTATCAACCCAGGCCAAAAAGTAAAATTTTCACAGAAAAACAAGGACATGGGCCATGCACCAGAGACTAGACAAAGACATAATCTTGGCCTGGATCAAGTACTCAACCAAGTGGCTCACCCTCCCCAAGAGCTGTAGCAGAATTACACATTAGAAACAAAACTCCTTCAATAAAGTGAGTTAGCCACAGCTGAATAAATAAAGTCTTGCATCTCCTGTTTCTTTTTTGATGTGTATTTTCCACAAATCACTCTGAAAAGGTATTTCCATATTTTTTCCTTCATTTGCACACAAAAGCACTTTCTTTTGCTACCTCTCACTTGATTTGTGTATTGGTTTTTTAAGTTGTGGGATGCAAAAAAAAACCAGAACTGCCTCCAGGACTTTATTCAGATAATTCATTATTTCTTCCCATTTTTAATCACTTCCCAAGTTACTCTGCTCTTCCATGCTTCTGGGGATAGTCTAAAGCTGAGCCTTTATTCCTGCCTCCAAACCTGCTTCAGAGGTGTTACACAGAGAGCCTCCAGAGTGAGCTCTCTTCTGGGGTGCTCCCCAAGCACACAAGTGTTTTTCCTCAGCAGCTAGCCCCACCATCCCTTTGAACTCTGCTCTCACAATTTCCTTTTCAAGATGTGAGGACTAAAACCATACAGAGTAATCCCAAGGAAGCCACACTCTTTATGTATGAGGCACTGGTCCTCAGCTGTCCTTATTTCACATACAATTATGAATTACTAACACACAGAGGCCAACATGTTCTGCAGGATCATCCTCCCAAAGGCAAAAAAAAACCTAAAGCCTTTTGGTGGCAGCTCACCCCAAGCCATAATTCCCCAACAACAAACATTTGGCACTTTATTCTCTATAATTTCCATCCCCTATGCTGTCAAGTTCCCACTTCTTGAGCACAGATGCACACTCGATTCCTCACTAAATGGTCCCTGCTGTCCAAGAGGCTTTTTGAGATGGTGTTTCCTAAACCTTCCCAACCATCAGCCTCCTCAGTTAAAGATTCCTCATCACACATTCAGCAACATCCAGCCCAAACTTCTGCCCTGGGTTCAGAAAGGGTCTCTGACATGCCTCAGAGCCCTCTTTCACTCTGACTACCTTCCCCAGCCATCTGCAGCTTCTCTTCCCCTGTTGTACTCCTCTACTTCCAGAAGTCAAACCCAGCAGAACCCCAGAGCAGCCAGCTGCACCAGCCTTCACTTGGGAGGAAAATACACCACTTAACCCTGCTCTCTTTGCTCTGGTTCAGTAGGATGGAGGATGAGGCTTCCTCCCTGCCTAAGCCTAGCTGTGTATGCTCAGCACACAGGGGAACGTTTGCCTGCAGGGCATGAGGGAAATGAGCCTACCTGGGCTGAACTCATGCTCCAAGAATGGAGTCACACCCCACCCCAAATCTCCCCTGGGAACCTGGCTGGGTCCCTCCCTTTCCAGGAGAAAAACACTGTGCAGAAAGAAGTGTACATCAACACAGATAAATCCAGTGAGGAACCTCCAAGCCTAAGCATAAGTAACCTAACTTGTCACCAGCTGAACTCTCACCCCTAGCTCAAGACAGCCCAGCACAGGCCTGCCCTGCTGCCAGTGAAACCCTGGGCACAGAGAGCAGAAACTGTGATGAGCCACCCACACATGGCTCATCAGCACCAATCCACCAGACAGGAGCAAACCAGGCAAGAGAGATGTAAGCATTCATTACACAGATAAACTGTGGTTGACCCAAGCCAGGGAAAAGCCTTTCCCAGGCTATGTTTATCTCCTTTGCCTGTGCCATCTCTGACAAGTGAAAAGTCACCAAAAAAACCCAATCTGCAGGTATAAAATAAAGGGGTTGAGGTTGTCAAAATATGACCTGATAGCTGAATATTCACAGAAGAAAACAGCCAAATCAATTCTTGCAGGCAGACAGCTAGCTGAAGATGAAGAGAAGTCAAGTTTGCCTTTTCCTTGATATTTTCCTTTATAATGCTGCATGAGTGTCTGTTGGTAAGTTCAAAACCCAGCCTCTTTCTTAAAACACAAGGATCATGAAGTGAACTTTATTAAATACTTGTCATTAACTTACCAGCTTGCTGCTCTGCTACTAAGCCAGCCACACAGGGGACATCACTACTAAGAATTAAGAAACCTTGCTGCTGGGGGCATCAAGCTGTCAGAGGAACAAATGTCAACCTAAAGAGACTGAAATCTAACCCATAAACAAGTTTTTCCTTTTCAAATACAAAGGCATTCAGAAAATCTGCCTGAACCTACAAAAGAGCCTCATAACATTGTCAGCTGCAGCCTCCATGCATTAGTATTCCAGGCTTAAAGGGGGAGCAGGACCTCAGAACTTCAGGATGTGTTTGCACTGCCTGATATCAGAGCCTGCTGCTCACTCTGAGCTGCCTGCCATCAACACCCAGCAGGAAGTTCTGCTTCACTCCACAGCTGCTGTCAGCACTGCCTAGGAGATAGATATATAAAAAATCTCCATTAAAAATTATAGAAAAATATATATATATATAAACACACACACACAGAGCTTTGACAACCCAAGTCTCCAACTTCCAACACCTTCATGTAAGAAGATTCTTCTCTCTGCTGCTGTTGCTGATGTCCCTTGGTCCAAAGAGAAACCAAATATCAATTTCAGTAGCCAAATATGAAGAATAAATAAATATTTCCCTGCACCAAGACTACAACATCAGCCACAAGACCATCTAGCCAAGCCTCTGACAAGGGAGACACAGTCAAAAGCAGATGGCTAGGAAAAAAAAAGAGCATAAAAACATGGCAAGCATATGGTACTTCACCCAAATATTCTTCCATCTGTGGCTGGGTTCCTTGAGTTGAATGCAATTTCCAAGTCACTTTGTTCATAATAATGAGATGAGAAAACTGGAAATGTTGAATAATTTGCTGTAAGCATTTACATAAAGAAAAAAAAATCAAGCCTGACAACTTCTGCACACCCATTTTACATGGCTTGCAGATAAGAATATGAAGGATTTAGACTAGACTAAGCAGCTGATTTTTCCAAGATAACAGGGGTGTGAATGTACAGCCAGGAGAAGGGCCCTCCCTAGAAAAACTGCTTCTCACTTCAGACCTAACTCAGTAGGGACAGGTCAGGTGTGTGCTGCTGTGATTGACTGAGTGATAACACAGAAACAGACATTTTAAGCACTTTAGAAAGCAAATTTAATTCTTCCTGGAAAAAAATGTGGGGTTTTTCTCTGAATAACAGAGTGAGATGGAATGCAAGAACAACAGAGTGATGAGTAAAAATGACACATCCTTTAAATAATTCAGAAGATGGGCAATTAAACTCCTGCAGTAGTAATATCCACACACATTTAACTTCTGCTCCATCAGAGCTGCTGCAGATACATTCATCTATTAGTGAAGTCTAATCTTGTAAAAACAAAACTCTGTATTACAGGAGTGAAGATTCAGTGCATTGAGATTTACACTGTCACAGCCAACTGCCTAAGCCACACCAAAGTAACCAAAAACATCCAGACTGAACTGAGAGTAAAATATAAGGGGTTTTATGGAGATAACAGTCCCCAAAATAAGGCTGAGGAGCAAAACCCAAAATAAACAGATTCATAGGCTAAACATAACATCAACTAAAAAGTATAAACCAGAACATGGACTGCAGTTAACCCTGAATAACTGTGTATTTTTCAAGAGTATCAGTGTAGTGGATACTCCCAGGCAACCCCTTGTTTTCTAGGCAGGTTCTTCCATTTTTCTACATGCTATATTCTGTGGAGTACTACTGGGGTATTAAGACAACTTCAGCTGGCACTCAGGATTTAGGCAGGGAAGATGGGTGCAAAACACTGAGCCCTACTTTTGTCATATATTTGTGCTAAAGGATTTTTAATCTGGGTGATCATTTCTTTCTGGATTCCCCTCCAGATCTATGCACACAGAGAGAAAACAATATCTCTGTGTTTGAGGTATCTGTATCCTCTTCACCAGAACTCAGCAGTGAGCAATGGGCAGGTTAATAAACAGGCTAAAGAGCTAAATTTTAAACTCACCCTCACTAAAACAATTTCAGGCTTACTTGATACTCACCTGGTAGAGATAAGACAGTGTCAGAGAGAGATAAGAGCCACAGACTAAGGACTGTAGACGTGCTGTGACCCCCAAAAGCATAAGGTCCAGACAAATGAAAACAAACCAGCCCCAAAACAAACCCCAAAACAACACAGGCTTTTGAATCCCCTTCTTAACAGCACAGCTGCAGTGTCCACAGGGTCCCTTCCTTTTTCACCTGGAGAAAGCATAAAAGTGCCCTAGGAGCTGCTATTTCTTAGAAGATGAACAGGAAACATCATGAAGCCAAAGCCCACAGGCCTCAACACAGTCTAGCCCTGTCTTGGCACCTTCCATCATTCTACAGGAGCACGAGTCAACAGGGAGACAGTGCAAGAGTCCACACCTGCCTCCAAAATTCAAGGGCTGGGAAATCTAAGCTTGATAACAACTCCAACAACAGAGAAGAGCCAGGAAGATGTGTCATGCTACCCTCACTACAACAACGCTTGTCAACTGTTGCTCTGCAACCAGAGCTCCAGCAAACCTGCTCCTGGAGTCCTGCTGAGACTCAGGAAGCAGTGGAAGATTCTGCTGTGGTGCTCCACAGGCAGCAGCACCAGCAGTGGCCCAGCTCCAGGGTGCAGAGGGAACTCTGGCTGCTTGGAAGACAACGAGCTCTGAAGGCCTGTGTTGCCCCAAGACAGGTATTGCCTGGGTGCTTCACCTGACAGATGGAGGACACCTCTGGAGCCTTCCAGATTCCACACAACACTGAGTAAAATACTGCAGTAAGTATAAATAATGGATAAAAGGGCTCTAAAACCATAAGGCAAAGCCTGGGAGGGACTTATTTTAAAGAAAGCAGAAAGGCATAAGGGAAATTACCAAAGAACAATCTCACCAAGGTAATTCTTCTGTGGAAACAAAGCCCACTGCTAATCACCAACATGGGTCTGGCTTACTAGAACAAGCAGCAGTTCCCCTCAAGAGACTCTTTACAGCAAAGTACATAAATTCTAAAATAGAATTTTGTTTTAAAACACTGCAAAGGACATAGAAAATACATTTAAAGCAGGGCCATCGTTAGCAAGCTTTCATCACAGGAATAGATTGAGAAATGCAAGAAGCTAACATCTCCTGCCCCCTCCAAAAAGTGCTTCTGCATAACTTCTTGGCAGTTTCATTCTCCTCTTCCTCCTTCTCCAGTCCTGATGCAGGAAAAGCCAGTTTGGACTAGATTGTGACACGAAGTGACAGAGCAAATGAACTTCTCTCCCAAACGTCATCCAGAGGAAACTGCAACACTGCACGAGGCTGCAGCTCCCCAAATTTCACAATATATCATCTGCCTTCTTCACATTGCCACCAACACCTTTTATTTTTAAATTCAGCTAAACGTGGAAACAAGAAAAATACTGAAAAAGAGATTTCTCCCACGAGCAACTCAACAGGCAAGAATGTTCAGAGACCTCCTTCTCCAGGGCAGGCTGACCCCCTGGATGACAGAGCAGAGCTTCCTGACCCACTGACCAAGAGAAAGATATTCCTATCATCGAGACCACAAACTGCTCCTCTGGGTCTGCAGCCCAAAAGAAGGCAAACGGGCCTCTACGTCCACGTTTTACAAAGCAGCTCCAAAAATACTGCAGATGAGCGGTTGTAAAGCTCCTTTGGCCCGTCAAAAAAAAGGTTTCTTCACCGACTTTATCCCGCTGCCAAACCATTCGTTTTGGCCGACTCGCGAAGCACCGGGAGCCCAGGGAGGGTTTCGGCCAGGAGGGACAGAGCGGGGTTCCCCACCGGGGTCCCCCGACCCAGCTCTCCCCTCAAGCACCGGAGCCTCCGCGGGGTTCTGGGAGGCCCTTCCCGGCGTTTGCCGGCCAGGGGGTCCTCCCCTGCCGTGTCCCAGATGGAGATGTTGTAGGGCCCCCACTGCTTCAGGTAGAAGGCGCCGCCGACCGTGCTGACGGTCTCCTGGAAGCTCCTCTCCATGTAGCGGTGCAGCAGGGAGGTCTTACCCACGTTCATGTCCCCCAGCAGCACGACCT
>NW_008622716.1:0-4019 GCF_000691845.1 Merops nubicus | reverse complement strand
CCAAGGTAGGCTTGGGCAGCCAAAGGCCGGTCTCACGGAGTGGTGCGCTCGCCGTCCCTCCTGCGCACCTCCCGGTGCCCCCGCTGCGGGCACAGCACCCCCTGCCACGGCCGCAGGGTGCCGGGGGGCACACGGCTGTCAGGGAACCCCGCCGCTCAGCCAACTCCTGATCATTCCTTCCGGGCGCAGGAGGGGGTGCGAGCTTTAAATCTGTCCCGCCTTGCAGTCCGTGCCTGCGAGCGCCTGGAGGAGGCCGTGCCGGGGGCTGCGGGGGGCTGCGGGGGGCTGCCGGCCCTCGGGCTCCTTCGGCTGCGCTGGAAATTTCCCTGAAAATAAAGCAAATCCTGCCATTCCCCGCTGCCGGAGGGCAGCTCTAAATCAGGGTGGCGATGCCGGGGGCTCTCAGCGCAGGCACAGCCGGACTCGGTGGACTTTTTGAAGGCAGCCCTGGTGTTTTTTTGAACCAGCAGGGCAAGTTATTACGGGCTGAAATTCCCCTGGTGTGAGGACTAAGTTGATACGTGGCGGCTCAACTTGGGGAACAAGCTCACACAGAAGTAATTTTGCTTCTGTGTATCGTGTTCTTTCATGTGCCAGGGATGAGTTTTCCTCATAATGTGAAGCCAGCACAGACAATTTAAGTCATTATTAATAGATACACTTGATCTGAGGAAGTAAAATGCTTAATGTTTTGTTAAATGAGGTGTATTCTGCAAACAGTTGTACACAGGGAGAAGGTTAAGATTCTACCCCCACGTTAGAGATTAATGAGTGTAAGGCTATTGCTAATGAAGTGCTCATTTTCACCAATGTTTGGGGCCCGAGTTTGGGTAGGAACATCTCTGATGAAGCAAAGACACATAAAGATGATCCCAGGCTTAACTGGCTGCAGGATCAGGCCCTCAAATGCTCATGGTCTCAACCATGATGCTGGGAGGAGAGGTGATGCACCCAAGGCCACACAGCACAGAAGTGGCAGAGGATAGGGTATGGCTGTTGGGGTCCAGCCTGTCTCCACCACCCAAAATCACTGCCCTATGGTGACAAGTAGTTTATAAGCAGTTGAAAACCCCATTTCCCTTCAAAACCCAACTGAGGACTTCTCCCTGCCTCCTGGCCAGCCCTGGGGTGCTCCGCGGGTGTCCTGGCTGCCAGCTCCCCTCCACAGTAGATCTCCTGCCAGCACAGTAGCGTTCCCCTTAAAAACACAGATCTCATTTCATCCTGGCATCACTTTCCACTCATCAGTGGAAAAAGCACTTGACCCAGCTGGCAGGAGCTCAGGCTTGTGCGTTTATATGTGCCACTCAGCAAGGAGAGGGCTCTTTCTTTCCACTCTTGCTGGCCCTGGCTATTTTTAATCCACTCCCTCAGTGATGCTGCTAATCCTGTCATTACCATGACCCAAGAAGTGAGTGTTCTATGCAAATAAATGCTGATTAAAAGGCTCCTGAGAAGGGGTCACAGGGTATTTCAACACACTCTTAATGGCAGTTCAACGCCAGACGCACACATGCCCACAGACCTCTCTTGCGAAATTAGCCCACGCCTGACCAAGAAGGTCTAGACTCCTCACCCTGGGAGGTGGTCCACGTGGCCGGCGTGCAAAGACAGGCTCCCTCCATGCCACCCCCTGACACATCACAGGTTGCTAATGAGCAGAGGCAATGCGACCCAGGACAAGTCCCTGGGGAAAACAATCCCAGTCTGGGCCACTCCCCAGGTCTCCAAACCTGCTCCTGCGCCAGCTAAGGGATCCCAGGGGGGAACGAGGCTGCTTTCCACACCGAAGCAATGCTTTGAGGCAGTGGTTCTGTTGATACCAGATGAGTGAATGGGCACGGAAAGGCTGAAGGTGCCAGAATAGAAACAAGTGGCAAAAGAAGGGAGCAAGACAGTGAGATTTGGAGGTTCAAATCAACCAAGCAGTTATGGACAGACAACCAGGTACAAAGGCAAGCCCAGAGTTCAAGGGTAGAAAGAAAATGGGAAAGACCAACTAGACTGACTCAAATTAGGTCCCACTGTGGCTTCCGGTGATCAGTGACCTCAAGGCAGAGGCTCCTTTTTTGTGAGGGAATAATTTACACAAGGACCCCAAAGTCAGACCTCCCGGCTCAGCACAATGCCATCCTGGATGGACACATGGGCTCCATGCTCTTTCCACAGTCTTTGGGGGCAGAGGGTTGGATGTCACCCCAACCACGCTGAGGAAACCCACAAAGAAAACTAAGATGACTAACAGCACAGATGAGTTGGCACAAGGATGCTCATGGTCATCTGCAGGAGCCCAGCCAGGTCCCCACCGGCAGGGGACTACAGAGAAGGTTCCAAACTTTTCTTCCAGCCCTAGGTTGACTCCACCCAGAGGGAGCCACGAAGCATTTCAGCAGTCCTTCCATGTCTGGTTGCTTTGATATCGCCTTAAACAAAAGAAAATACACCATTAGGCAGAAAACAAGAAAACACCAAACCACTTTCTCAGAGCAGGGTTTGGGAAGACAAGAGCTGACTAAATCTTTTATTTTTAATTTTTTTTTTACTCCCTAAACACTAGGCACCCTTTTCCTCCCAGCCCAAAGCCCCATATCCCAAGCTGCTGCCTGCAATTAAACCAGCAATTTAATCCAGGAGGTGCTGCCACAGCACAGCCGAGTGACTGTTTGACCCTCACTGTATGTGCCCGTTATCATCTGACCCTGCCAGAGTTAAAAATACAGTGACAATAGAGCCTTAAGTGGATTATAATTAGACAATGAGCCCAGAAGGATGGAAACAATGAACTATAAAAGCCTGTCTGTCCTCCCAGCTAGGACCTACACCCACGGGAAGCACTGGAATGGACGAGTTATCAGGATGTGTAACAGAAAAGCTACAGATTTCCCCCAAACTGGATTCTGAGCATCCTCTAACAGCTCCCAGTCTCGCCACCAAGTATTACACAGCTCTGGTCACAGGAGACCTGAGGAGCCTTGAGGTCCTGACTGACCAATACTGTCAAGATGTCAACCTGGTGTTTGAGATCAGTAAAAATGAGCTGGAGTGGCAGGTGAAAAGCCAAGCATCTTATGGACTCTCAGGTACATTTCCTTTAATGGCTAGTCCAGAAAAAAATAAAAGAAACAAGTATTTACTAACCCTAAATAACAGAGCTTGCAGTTCATTTAAGCACCTAACACTTCCTATAGAGCCTGTTCCTGCGGTGGTTGGTTTCTAGTTATCCTGTGGCCCCAGCCATAAATATTCAGCACTTTCTCACATAATTTTCTTCTCTTCTGCACTTACTAACCCACTGTAGGGGCAAGGAAGTATAAAAAATGTCTCTAATATTTTTTCTGGATGGGGTGGGGTGCTCCGTGCCTCAGGCATGCTTGCAAGAGAGCTCACAGCCCAAATTCCCCATGCAGGGGCTCAGAAAGAGCCTATCCAGGGTCGTGGTACGTGGTGGCTTCCAACCTTAGATGGTCCTCACAGTCCTAGATGCTCACCAGGCACTGTGCATCTATTAATTTTCTCAGAGGTCCTTGAGCTGACAAGAAACACAAAGCCTTGCTCCATCTGAGACACATCCCATGCCCAACCCCTCATCACCTTGCCTACACACTCCCACCCGGCTTGAGTGCCTTCAGACCCAGCCCAGTCCTGGCAGACAGTTCTTTCCTCCCCTGGTTGCAGGTGGAGAATTTTTGAGCTGCCTTTTAGCTCAAAAAGGTCTGGCACCCAGGGTCCCCTGAGCACCTGGCTGCGGGCAGGGTATGAGAACCATGGAACAGCTGGAGTGGGAAGGGAGCTCTCAGGGTCACCCAGTCTGACCCCCTGCAGGGAGCAGGGACATCTGCAGCTAGAGCAGGGTGCTCAGAGCCCCGGCCAACCTCCCCTGGGATGGTGCCGGGGGGATCCCCCCTCTCGGGGCAGCTGGAGGTGAACTCCCCGGAGCCCCGGCACAGAGCAGCGCCTGAGCCCGCTGCCTCCTCCCCGCAGGGCTGTGGGTGCTGGAGCCGAGCACCCCCCTGAGCCTC
>NW_008622715.1:13183-13768 GCF_000691845.1 Merops nubicus | reverse complement strand
AACCCCTATGATTCCATGATTCTATGACTGGTATACTGAAACCATGGGTAGTCATTCCTGGAAAACACAAGCCTGTAGTCTGCAAGTTCACAACTGAATTAGTCCCATTTTACCACAAAACTGCCCTGACCATGATGGATTTTGCTTTTACAGATAGACATCAATCTGCCTTACAGCATTACAGATGTTGAAAGATGACTGGCAATAAATTCAACTGCTTACATTGCAATGCAAATGTAAATATTTCCCTCAAATTTTAGCACTGACCATTCTTATTAAGTTCATATAGTTTTTGCCCCAGCAATAAAAATCCATTGATATTTAAAATCTATTTATGTTGTTCACTCCACATACTGTGAGAACATCTTACTGGAGACTGACTGTTAGCGCAGTATTAAATAGCAACACTTCTTCATATTTGTGTCATACACAAATAGAAGCTCTATGCTTTATTAGCAAATGGAGATAAGAAATAAAATAGAGCCAATTAAATCCTACCTCTGTTTAATATGAGATTATTCAATTTTTCTATGTAGCTTGTTAGAAGCAGAAGAGTAAACTAGATGAACCTTCAATTTAATCCTG
>NW_008622715.1:11577-13165 GCF_000691845.1 Merops nubicus | reverse complement strand
ATCTAGTTAGAAAAGCTTTCAACTACTTCTGTTTCTTTTGAAGTCTTTCACAGACAACTTGGAAGATTATGTACAATGCCTGTGTCTTTACTCTGTTTCCTTATCCATATTATAATTTCAAGGATAATTTCCTAGAGGAAAAAATATGCTTAAAAATTTCATTTACTATATACTGCTCTTAGCTGGAAAGGAAAAAGTTGTCAACAGCCACATTAAGACCATCAAAATTCTGAAGCTATTATTACTCTCTAAGAATTTAACACTTAAAAACAGAACTTGTAATTTCACATAATACATTATAACTTATTCAGTGATCATCAAGGTCACTTTTAAGCAACTGTCTATTACTATGCAAAAATATATTTTGCTGAGGGTTTTAAACCCTCTGGTTTTGCCCGGGAAGAAAACACCCCCAGTGGGACCCCAGTAGTACCTCCAGGGTGGTCTTCAGCGAAGAGGAGGACAGTGGCAAGTAAAGGAGGGATGGGCAACCATCGCTTTCTTCCAAAATAAAAGGTTTTAATAACATGAAAATAACAAACAAAAGAGACCTGAGGCAGGCACTGAAACAGCACCCACCCCAGGGGAGAAGCGAAAGAGCATGTGGCCTTGGGGCCAGGGGTTTTTAACAGGTTGGTAGGTGGGTTTACAAAGGCATTGTCCTGTAAGGATACACGGATGGGTTACCGACAGGTCAGGGGTCCAATGGGTGTTAGGGGATAGGTCTTGTGGTGGCTGAGCCAACCACAACCTGGGAAAGGTGGAAAATTCTGGATGTGTGCCCATGTTTGGGGACAAAGAGGCAACAGAAACCTCTGTCTCCAGGAGGTGCACTGCAACAACTGTCTGTGAAATGTGACCTACGGAACAGTAAAATGAGTTTTGTATTATAAAATACAATGAAACATTTTGTAATCCAAATAATTTCCCTCCTTCCAAGGAAACAAATTATTTTTTTCCAGGAAACCAGCATGCTGCTAGATTCAGACTCTGCCAAATCTGAGTCTGGATGAATGTTTCACAGTGAAGACATAATACCTTAGAGGAAACACACATAACGAATCTGACAAGAACAGCAGTGCACACAGGGCTTAGCCATGGGAACAAGCACTGTGCCAAAATCAGTCACATCCAGAAAAGCACAATTCCTTCATGTTCATCTTTATTGCTTGCCAGTGATGCTGACAACTTTTAACACGAAGATCCAAGATTTCTTTTGAAAACCTGCAAAGAGATTAAGTAACAGTGATAAGTCTCCTAATACTCAGCTGAAGCAATAAATGGCAACGAGTTTTCTGAAACAATTAAAAACTTGCCTCAGCACACAAAGGAACTTGAACAATATTTGTGACAACTCAAACTCTCCCGGTTAGAAGGCAGAATTGTGTCCCACCTCCCTTATCCCTTAGTTCTCCCAGGTAGAGAGGTAAAAAAAGGAAGGCAGGGGTAATGAAAGCTTTGCACCAATTGAAAGATTAACAAAATTAAATATATTATTTGACAGGGAACAGAAAGGAAGAAGGGTAGGGGTTTAACAGGGTAAAGGGATTATAGTAACAACAAGGCAAGGAAGGTTAAACTTCCAAAA
>NW_008622715.1:0-11424 GCF_000691845.1 Merops nubicus | reverse complement strand
AAAGCAGCAAGCAGAAGAGCAGCGTGTCTCCGTCCAGAACCCCAGCAGTGAGGAGAAGAGGAAGGGGAGGGGGGGTATGTTTTCTCTCCCCTTTTATAGACCCCAGCAGGAAGTCCAGAAGACAGGAAGAGAGAATTGGGAATAGAAGAGGTCTCTGCTCCTTTCATTCAGGCTTGCTCCAGGTTTTAGATTTCAGATCTCCACCCACCAGGAGCAGCAGGTTTCAAACCATTACACACAAGAAAACCTGAATTCAAAATTCCCAGTGAAATATATTTTTCTGAGTGTATTCAACCACCTGTGTTGTTCTAACAATACCAGCTCTCATCCTTTTTTGCACTGGCTAAGCAAAATGTTGGGCAGAATTCTGCATCAACACTTCTGCAAATCTAGTTGAATTTGAATTCTCTCTAATAGCATTAAAAAAAAAAAAAACAAAACACCTTCCTAGCTTTTCACTGTCCATAGCACATATTTTATTTTTTTTGTATACTAAGTGGTATTTGATTCACCTGGCAAATCAGCTGCCTGGATTGTCCTGGGTTTTTTGCTTGTTTGTTTTTTGTTTGTTTGTTAGTTTGTTTTTAATAGCCCACAGGAGTTTCTACAAATTGTACTGCATCTATTGCCTCAAGTAAATTTTTCTTGTATGTCTATAAACATCAGTCTGTGATCTTCAAAACTAAAAAGAAAAAAACTATTTAACATAAGATTTAATGAATCATCATGGCAAGATGACTTTTCTAATTTTTTACATGCAGTGAAGAATCATTGCCTTCCAATTTTATTTCAAGAAGGTCATTAACCGTTATCTGGTTTTGTGATCCATTACATTCTGCTTAGGAGTCTACTAATGTATGACATGTACTACTGAATTGTCTCCCTGAGATTTGGCATCTTCTTAACAAGACCATCCTTGGCAGGAACAAGGCTGCCATGGTCATAAAACAGTACAGAGATTTCCGATTACCTTTGGACAGTTAACCTTCATGACTCCACTGACTCAGTGTTTCTGGAAATCACTGATCGCAGGCGATGTTTCCAAATAGGATGACTCTGCAAGAAAGGAAAGAAGCTCCTTTTAGTGACTTAGGAATAACAATGAGAAACATACAAAGTGATATTGTGAAGTGAAATGAAGAAGAAAGAGAACAACATAAAATGATATAAAGAATTGAAGGAAGGAAAACTGGAGAGAACAGAAAAACATCAAGTGGGAAGGCAAGACTGAGTAGAAGGTAGCAGAATAGCAAGAAAGCTCAGGAGCAAATGTAGGAACGACTACCCCTCTTGCTTCTCCATAAGCAGAGAAGTCAAGTAATGTCAAGTATGTAAATCTAGATATATATACAGAGAAATGTCAATCTTCTGTACAGTATCTTATTCTCTAGTCTTTGAGGGTCATTTCAGAAGTCAGGCTCAGGGAATTTCAGAAAAGCTGTAGACGGAAAGGGACAGTAGCTTCCATGGACTATTGCTCCCTGAAGTGTGTGGATTTTACCAGAAAACCCTTAAATCTCACTCTCTACATTGGCCTCCCTTGATTTCCATGAACACTTTGCTCAAATAATTTGGCAGTCCACTTTGTCTAGATGAGCTAGCAGGCTTTGGCAGTTCAAAGTCTCAAAAAAGCTTTTACTAACTTCTGTTCGCTTCTCTGTATGTAATTGTAACTGAACCTTTTCTCCTCTTCTGAAGTACCAGCTTTATAGGGGGCACACAGAGCTTCAGACAGGATTATATTTATCAAGGGTGTTGCTGCAAATATTACTTTTACAGTCTCAAATGTCATCTTAAAATCTTAACGCCTGCAAGTCTCTGATATGGTTACATTGACTGTGATTGGTTCACACACCGATAAACTGTCAGGTCTGTTGGGTTTGTGCTATTTTCCCCTTATCTGTTGCTTTTTGGAGTCTGTGACAGCTTTGTGGGAATGCATTATTCCTTGGGAAATTTAAGATCTGGACAGTCTTTTCAATAAAAGGTAGTATTCACCAGTTTTATAAACATTAAAGAAAGGAGGTAAATGGATTGAGAAGCACAAAATTGAGCAATTTGCTTCCTGCTTTCAATGTAAATAACATGTAACATGAGACAGGCAGAGCTCACAGCAGATCCCCAGTTGTTGTGCTGTCAGGATACGCTTGCTGCTTTGTATTTGGGAAATGGAAGTTGCATAATCATGTGTCTGATTGACAAAATCATGAGGCAAGAGCCATTTTATCATTTGCGCCTAGGTTTACTGTGGTATCTTCCAACTAAATGGCAGTCTAAAGCCATAGTTTCTGATAACTTCCTGGTGACTGCACAGAGTATGTAAGACCTTTTAAAATTTCATAGTTGCTGCTGATGTTTAGATCAGACATGTCTTCCAGTTAATACATTTGCCTTCTCAATTTGACAATTTTCTGGGGAATTTCAGATATTAGTGACTGTGCAAATTTCCAAGTTTGACAGCAAAGAGGATATGCCAGATCTTGAGAAATGGAAACCTGTAATAATTGTCATTCTTGAACCAATACCCAAGCTGAGTCTTACTTTGAGCTGAAGTTTTACCTTCATGAAACTGTAGAAAAAATGAAGTACAAAGACTATGAGAATGTCTCCTGAAATTGTCCAGTATTCAGAAATTTATAATGTAAGGAGGCTTCAGAGTAGGACTAGGGTACAAATCTGGATCTCAGAGAGGCACTTGAAACACTTAGACCAAAACTTTTCCTGTAGGTAGTTGGCACATTTTTTCACTCTCTTTCTATTTTGAATTATGCAGCTAATGCAAGAGCTGACATGCAAGAGCTGACTCTCAAACTGGACAGAAGTGTTAGTCCTCACAGAATAAGATATTTTCTAAAACCATTTTTACCTACTTCTTCTTGATGGAAATGGATTTGAGAAGTCTTCTGAGATGAGAATTGCTTTTTCAGTTAGTCTGTTTAGGCTTTTTATTCAACAGATAGGTAGCTTTTAATCTTTCAAAATACCGACTACAATGTGGCAGAATTGCAAGCGATAGTCTGGTGGTATAGAGAATATAATTACATACTATTTCAAATCCAAGTCATCCTTGGGACAGAAATTAAAGGAAGCAATAAAAATTAGTCAATCATAAACTTAAAATATTCTGGCCAATAAATTTAAACAGCCAACACAATTTACATATATGTGGCATAAACAGCTCCTGGTAAACTATGCAGCACCTGGCAAACACCATTACTTCTCTTGCATGTAAGTTAAATGGAGATTCCAGCAAGCAATCGGAGATGATTATGGTACAATTTTGTAAACTATCAAATGGTTCAGGCTGAAGGAAGACATCTTAAAATAGACCTTTAAAAGGTAGCACTAATTAGGCAAAGTCTTAATTCTTCTCTCTTCTCAGCTTCACAAATTACACAGACAAATTTTCCATTCAGAGCACCACATGAAAACCAGCTGTAATCACTGGGACCGTACAGGTAAACTGAGAGCAGAATTGTAAACTCCTGTGGAGAATTTCTTTTGACCTCCTTTATACTTCCAGAAGAAGTACTGTACAAACAAGAAAGCAAGCTTTCTCTTGGGTCTTTACAACACTTTAGGACAACTGGTCCAAGTGTTGTGGGGTATTTGCATAAGAACTTCTTTAAAAAGGCACTAAAAAAGTTAGAGAAGGCTGGAATATTCTGAAAGAGCTCTAAGAAAACAGCTAAGGCAAGAAAACATAATGAGTAAGCGAGGAGGAGGAGATGGGAAGTCAGGAACTCTCAAAAGTAATTTAGGAAGCTGTTTTTAATAATGTAGTATGCAGAATGCTCTATATCACCCAGATTATAAAGACTATAATTATTATAAAGATTATCATATCTCTCTTTCTTCTCATCCAGGCCCTATTTTCTATTTTGATGGAAGTAATCTGTTCCTCACTATACAAGTCCACAGGACCTGACAAGATCAATCCATGGCTCCTAAGGAACTGGCACATGAAGTTGCTAAGCCTCTTTCCAACATATCTGAAAAGTCATGGCAGTCTGGTGGACAAGGGAAGAACAACTGATGTTACCTACCTGGACCTGTGCAAAGCATTCAACACTGTCCCATATGACATCCTGCCCTCTGAATTGGAAAGACCTGGTTTGGATGGATGGATCATTTGGTGGATAAGGAATTGGCTGGATAACTACACTGAAAAGGTTGCAGTCAACGTCTTGATGTCCAAGTGGAGACCAGTGATCAGTGTTTTTCCTGAGAGATTGGTACTGGAACTGGTGCTGTTTAACATCTTTGTCAGAGACTTGGACAGTAGAATTGAGTGCATCCTCAGCAAGTTTGCTGATGACATCAAGCTGTGTGGTGCAGTCGACATGCTGGAGGGAGGGATGCCATCCAGAAGGACCTTGAGAGGTGGGCCCATGCCAACCTCATTAAGTTCAACAACACCAAGTTCAAGGTCCTGTACCAGGATCAGGGCAGTCCCAAGCACAAATATAAGTTTGGTCAAGTATGGATTGAGAACTGTCCTGAGGACAAGGACTTGTGGGTGCTGACAGATGAAAAGCTCAACATGAGCCAGCAAATACAGCCCAGGAAACTAAATGTGTCCTGGGTTGCATGAAAATAAGCATGGCCAGCAGGTCAAGGGAGGTGATCCTCCTCCTCTAACCTGTCCTCATGAGGCCACACCTGGTGTACTACATCTAGCTCCGTTGGGGAGCTCCTGTGTTGGACAGGAATGACATGGACCTGTTTGAGCTAGTCCAGAGGAGGGTCACAAAGATGATCAGAGGGTTGGATTGCCTCTCCTACAAGGACAGGCTGAGAGAACTGGGATTGTTCAGCCTGGAGAAGAGAAGGCTCATGGGAGACCTCATTGTGGCCTTCCAATATCTGAAGGGGACCTACAGGAAATCTGGGGAAAGACTCTTTACAAAAGCTTGTAGTGACAGAATGAGACGTAATGGGTTCAAATTAGAAAAGGGTAGATTTGGATTAGATGTAAGGAAGAAGTTCTTCACTGTAAGAGTGGTGAGACACTGGCACAAGTTTCCCAGGGAAGCTGTGGATGCTTCATCACTGGAGGTGCTCAAGAGCAACTTGGATAGGGTCTTGTGCAACCTGGTCTAGAGGGACATTTCCTTGCATATGGCAGAGGGGCTGGAACTTGATGATCTTTAAGCTCCCTTCCAATTCAAACCACTTTATGATTTCTTAACACTTGTCTCTTACTCCTGGAACTGTCTTATTTGCACTTTTTCCGTTGCACCAAAACAAGCCTCCCTTAGTTGCCTCAGAGCCCTCACTTCTCTTCTACCTCCTGTTTCCATTTCCAATTGCATTAGAGACTCCAGTTAAATTACTGAGCTCAAAACTGGACATGGTTTTCACCATGTGAACCTGACACATACCAAAACCTATCCTGAAGTGAATGACAAGGACCTGCTTTTTATCTTGCAGTAAAAACACAGCCTTCTGACCTACAATACCAGGAAACTAACTGAATAAAGATTGTAGGGTTTTTAATGTCACTGATGATAGCACAAAATAACTTTGTACACTCGAGCTAGGCTGCAAATCCATTCTGTAATAACCACTAGTAACAGTAACAGCCATATTTTTCCTGCTTGATACTCTAGGTCATTGCATCCCGCCTAAAGGCAAGTGGCGTGTGCCTTAGGCAGAGAGAAATCTCAATTCATATTCAGAAACTACCTAATGCAGTGGGATCTTTAAATCGTTTGTAATTGCCAAGAAAATAAAAGGTATACTTTAAACCTTCAAAAATGTAGAAATACATTTTATGATTAGGAGCACTATGTATGTAGTGAAAACAGAACTGTTACAGAAAAAGCCAGGTGAGTGTTTTATTTTTACCAATATACCGGTAGTGGCTTTCCCATTTCTCTCTTTCAATGGAATAAAACTATTTCACCACATCAGTACTTCATCCTGAATGAGAGTACACATAGCTTAACATAAAGAGCTGGGAAATGCTAAAACAGTACTGAAAATCTCTGGGTTTAGGGAGTTTTTCTAGCTAAAGCTCAAACATTTGGAAAGCAGCTGCAATTTACTCAGCAGTATATCCCACTTGTAGCTTATTACTTACTCATCACATTTGTATTACTGAGTCTCAGTGTGGAGTAATTCACATAACAACAGAAAGGCCAAAATGTGGGTGGACAGACACAAAGTACTTGTACATGCTAGACCGCTTGATCAGAAAAAAAGGAATTACTCATAAATGGGACTTCTGAGACAAATATGAGGAACAACTGTGCTTCCTAGAGCTGTAAAAATTAAAGAGACAGCCTCCGCTCCATTTCAGGTAGAACTACCCTAAGCAGTAATTTATTTTTTCTGATTCCAATGACTTATCTAGCACTAGTAGAGGGCCTGATCTTGAGAGATACATCCTTAACACCTGTGAACATCATGACAGACTGCAAGAAAAAGCATTGATATTTCTACATTAAGCAACATCAGTTACTTAATGTAATTGATATGCTGGAGGGGGACGTAGATGAGCTCCCAGAAGCCCCTTATGAAAATTTATCCATTAAACTGAGGGAAGAATAAATGGTCTCCTTGTCTTACATTTAATCAATTTCCTTTGGACACCCCTGAATCTTTTCAGTACACACCTACTGTAAGTTCCAGGGATATAAAAGCATACTCTATCTGTAGACTTTACTCTTTATTTTTTTCATGGACTGGTTACATCAAAATACCAATATTTATAAATAAATTGCCAGGAGACAAAGATCGTGAATTCCACAGGGAAATCTTTGAACCTACACGTGCTTAAACTACTGGAGGTATAAGTTCTGTGACTAACAATTAACACATATTTTGATACTAATGAGGAGCTCCCCTCCTTTAGGATAAACTTACATATTTCTATGAATTATACATTGGTATGTGTTGATAAATTGATATATGCTAGTTGCCCTTCTCTGAAGTATATATAAATACACGCACACCTGAATAGTTACACACACCGAAAGATACAAATAAATGTAAATAAATAGGGGTCTCTTACTGTGACATCTGTAGCTCTTCTAGGTCATCTCCTCTTCACTCTCTGAAGCACTCTCATTTAACCCATTGACTAAACACTGTTTTGCTGCTTTGAAAGGTGTCCATTTATATGCCCAGAAAGAAATCTTTAAGAAAAATAAACACACAATAGGACTAATCAGAATGGGAACAACAGATGTTGTCCCGGTTAGAAGGCAGAATTGTGTCCCACCTCCCTTATCCCTTAGTTCTCCCAGGTAGAGAGGTAAAAAAAGGAAGGCAGGGGTAATGAAAGCTTTGCACCAATTGAAAGATTAACAAAATTAAATATATTATTTGACAGGGAACAGAAAGGAAGAAGGGTAGGGGTTTAACAGGGTAAAGACATTATAGTAACAACAAGGCAAGGAAGGTTAAACTTCCAAAAATACAAAACCCAAATGTTGTGCTGAGGCTCCCCAGTGCTGTATCTCGCTGGATTGAGGTGGACTGAAGCTGGATGCACAATCCTTGGATGTAGAGGGAGGCAGGGAATGAGTCTCTAGATCAGGCCCAGGTCCCAAGATGGCCACGGCCACGTGCAGCACAAGGAAGCCACCAGCAGCAGAGCAGCGTGTCTCCGTCCAGAACCCCAGCAGTGAGGAGAAGAGGAAGGGGAGGGGGGGTATGTTTTCTCTCCCCTTTTATAGACCCCAGCAGGAAGTCCCGAAGAGAGGAAGAGGGGAGTGGGAATAGAAGAGGTCTCCGCCCCTTTCATTCAGGCTTGCTCCAGGTTTTAGATTTCAGATCTCCACCCACCAGGAGCAGCAGGTTTCAAACCATTACAGATGTGCAGTGGCATGACCACCATCAGAGAAGTGAATCAAAGTAACAATACAGGGAATAAAGTTGATGAAGGTATTTACTGCTCTCCTGTATCTTTCTAAATGATGTCTCCTTTTCTCTCCAATACCATCTCTCTACCTTCATAAGAAATACAGCCAGCATTTATCTGTATGTACACATGGGCAGAAGGGTGAAGTATTTGCATTTCTTTCTTGTTTCGAAGATAAAACTCACACATTCTTTTTAAAGAGCACTATACATGAAAGTATTACATAATTCAACTATAGTTTCTTCCAGAAATAGCACTTGCTGTCAGTTTACACACACTAAAGACTACAGAAATTCCAACAGGGACAGATCACTGCAGCTGACCCATGAACAGACATGTGTGATGTGTGTGCCCCTTCTCTCAATAAACACAGCCATGGGAATATTACCATAAAGCAAGGCAGAAATTATGGAAAATGAAGGTAATCTCCAAGAAAGCCTCCTACTCTTTTCAATGAAACTTATGTTATAAAGACAAAATGCCTTTTACTCTACAGCAGCATCTTTTGAGCCATTAACTGATATCTAAACTTAAAAGATGAGGCCAAGTCAATGAATTGCCTTTAGTGAACAAACCAGATCAAATCACCATAGTTGCCATGCTGTCTCCAACAAAGTACTGTTCTTAAATTATGCCTCCTTAAGAAATGTAATTGCAACAGCAGCTTTGTAAATACCGGAAGTACACCAGAAACAGACTTGAAAAGACATATATATATATTCATATATATATAAAATTCATTGTATCTTCTCGCTCTGTGCCATGGGCTTAACATTTGCTCTGCTGCAACTTCCTACATTTTCCATAATAACCTTATACCTGTCCCTCAGTAAAACATCTCTAAGGAATGTGTGTTACAGCAGGAAGTAGTTGCTGGTTTTAAGTAAGATTTTTCCTCCAGAAACTGGAGATTGCAAAGTTTTCCATCAGAACCAGTAGTACAAATCTAGATGACACTGACTAATGGATATTTGGTGATTGTTGCAGTGCGCCTCCTGGAGACAGAGGTTTCTGTTGCCTCTTTGTCCCCAGATGTGGGCACACATCCAGAATTTTCCATCTTTCCCAGGTTGTGGTTGGCTCAGCCACCACCAGACCTATCCCCTAACACCCATTGGACCCCTGACCTGCCGGTAACCCATCCAGGTATCCTTACAGGACAATGCCTTTGTAAACCCACCTACCAACCTGTTAAAAACCCCTGGCCCCAAGGCCACATGCTCTTTCGCTTCTCCCCCTGGGGTGGGTGCTGTTTCAGTGCCTGCCTCAGGTGTCTTTTGTTTGTTATTTTCATGTTATTAAAACCTTTTATTTTGGAAGAAAGTGATCATTGCCCATCCCTCCTTCACTCACCACTGTCCTCCTCTTCGCTGATGACCACCCTGGAGGTACTACTGGGGTCCCGCTGGGGGTGTTTTCTTCCCGGGCAAAACCAGAGGGCTTAAACCCCCCCTCAAAATATATTTTTGCATAAGTTATAGGTGATGAGGACTTTACTGAAGTTGTTTGTTGGGTCACTTACATACCTGCATACTGCACATATTTGTACCAGCAACCCATCGATGTCTGCAGTTGGCAGAAAGGCCAATAAATGGATAGGAATGAGAAACAACTATTATCATGTTTGAGCCTATCCTTCAAGTTTATTTACAAAGAACAGAGAGGAAAAAACTTGAAAGGTTGTTTCCTGTTCTACAATGAAGCCTAGAGAGCTGATGTCTCAGTGGCTTTCCTGAGCACTGAATACTTGATTTGAAAGCTGAGATAAATGTGTGTAACTTTGAGGGATTTTTGCAGTCTGTCTTCAACAGAGGAACCAGAAAACACTTCCTTGAAAAATAACTGGTCTTAAAGTAGAGAACAAGTCATTTGACACCAGGCTGTCCACTAATAGATTTTCAGTTAATCAAAGGGATAGTCCACCTTTCTGCTGTGCTATGATAATGCCAAGCTACAATTTTAGACTTTAAAAAAAAAAAAGGTTAAATGGTGGATTTTCTTAATTAGTATTGATGCAAAATGGATACTTTTGCTGTTATTTCAGAAGACATTGGTTATTCTAAACACTAAAACTATTCAAACCAGCTGCTGTTCAGTCAGACGTGTTGTTTCTGTGCTGAAATTTTTAGAGGCATCTTCCCCCTTTTCCTACTTACTTATTTAAACATACATATCATTTGGAATTCAGAAACAGAAAGACGCAAGTTACTCATACTGTATTTTTTAAGTTTTTCAAATAAATTTTTGACACTATACATGAACAATAGGTTAGGTCATACTACTTAAAAGCAAAAATAAATTAGTAAAAAATTAATTTAAAACTAACATCTAAGAAATAAATGTCACAGAATGTTGGCATTATACATGTAATACATGAATTGTCTATTCAGGTACAGCTCCATCTCAGTAATTATTTTTTTTTCATTGGCTTAATACCATTTATTCTGCAGACAATATTACAACATTGACAGCAACTCAATTAATTAAAATAATGGCAAAAGAGAATTTTAAACTCTCTTCACATGGTTTTATTTAGAAGCACTTTATTCACATAATACAGGTTGATATTATCAGTACAGCTCTTTGCTTATGTAAAAACAGTAGTCATAGTTCATTCAGGAATATCCCTGAATATAGGTACAAAGACATGCAGAAAGACTTAGGCAAACAAGGTTGTAAGCCAAAACATTGGCTTATGTCCCATGACAGAAAGGTGTTTAACCCACGGAACTCAACTAGAAAGGATGTTTCAATTCCCTGTCACTATGTGATGCTGAGAAATGGCTTGGTTTTAGCAAATACCCCTTTCTTACCTTTTAAAGAAAAAGTAGCAAGATTACTTAATCTCTTACCTACCAATCTATAAAATTATACTTCTTGACAGAGTTCTAAATTTCCTTTTTAATTGACTTCAAAAAAATACCAAAGGCAACCCCCCCAAAAAAACTGCCACCAGCAGCTATGGAGTTACATTATTGTTGGAGCATAATAAATGAAGAATAAAAACATTAATCAGTAGCAGACACCAGTTTATTTAGGTAGCATCATATTAAGAGGAATTAATCCCCTTAAATGCACTGGTGCTGCTTCCAAATACCTCCTTACTTGTACTGCCAAAGAATAGACAAAACCAGCTATCTGAATCTATGCCATGGCAGAGAACTAAGTTTACATATCTATTTGCTTTCCAAAATACCTGCATCATTGAGATCCATTTCTGTCCCAGATTACTTTTGATGCTATCCAATTAACCAACAACAGTATAGCCACCCATCAGAAACTGATGCTCAGAAAAATAACTTGATATTTATAATAAGCACTTTATTTAAAATGTTTGTTAATGAGATAGTACAATGACAGTAAAACCCACACAAAAACTGTGCACATTTTCAGGCTCAAATCTGAATTACTTTTGATGCAATGAAAACTTTTATGGTGAATGATGTGTACAAAAGGAAAAAAAAAAAAAAAAAACAAAACTGAATAGCAGGTTTGAAAGCCAAATTATTTATCGTGCTTAAAATCAAAGTGCTGTGGTGAGCAGAGCCCGCCCT
>NW_008622714.1:2389-2634 GCF_000691845.1 Merops nubicus | reverse complement strand
CGCAGGAAGGGGCGTGCAGGGGGTAGGGGACCTGTCTCTGAGTCACCCCCTCCGTTCTAGGAAGGGCCCCGGGGGGCCGGGGGCTGTGAACGTGCCTCTGCGCTGCCTCTCCACATGGTAGTAATCATTTCCCCTCGCTGCGCCTCGGGACTGCAGCCATTACTGGCCACGCAAATGAGGAAACGGGGCCAGGGGAAGGGCTGGTGAGAAAGCCAGGGTGACGCAGAGCAGAGGCCCCCCTGCGC
>NW_008622714.1:2106-2316 GCF_000691845.1 Merops nubicus | reverse complement strand
GCGGGTCCCTGGTCCTGTGGCCACCCGCATGCCCCATGTCCCAAGGGAGGCACCGGCCGGGGAGTGGAGCTTCCCAAAGCAAGTTTGGGAAGTTTGGGGGCAGCTCTGGCTCTGGCCCCACGCAGGAGTGTGGCCGGATCCCACCCGCCCCACGGCTCCGACGCCCCAGCTCATGCTGCCAGGGCAGCCCCTGCCACAGCTACAGCCGCA
>NW_008622714.1:984-1860 GCF_000691845.1 Merops nubicus | reverse complement strand
GGGGAGCGACGAGGGAGGGTCTGGGTGGCTCACGGCCCCTGCAAGCCAAGGATGCAGCAACAAACAGCATTTACACACTCACACCCAAACCAGCTGGGATTTGGCATCGTGCAGAGGTGCCAGGCAGCAGAGCAAGGCCGCGGGTTGTGTCCCAGGGCCAGGTGACCAGGACAGGATCTGGACACCACACGGACCGGCAACAAGGAGACTGAGACCGTGCTGGCAGGGGCTGAGCCTCCCTCCCTCCCCAAAACACTTTGTTCGGCCTCAGAAATACCCATTGGCCCAATCAGAAATACCCAGTGGCCCAGGGGGCTCTGAGAGCAGCCCCATGGGCAGGGGCACAGGGCGGGGCCAGCAGCAGCAGGTCTGAGCAGAGCAGTCACGGCCGGAGCCCCCGAGCCCTGCACACCCACCTCAGCACAGGAAGAGGAACAATAACCAAGAGTTGGCTAAAAATGAATTTTTCCCCTATAAAAAGGGAGGAACGTTTCCACATTCACAGAAATCACCGAGTTGGCAGGGAAGGGCCTGGGGAGGCAAAAAACACAGAGGAGGAGGGGAAGGGAAGGCGGGATGGCCGACAGCAGGACACACACTGGCAGTTAGAAATTGCCAAGGCTTGATAAGGGACATTGGTGAGAACTGCTGCCCAGCAGAGCCAAGCAGAGCGGCCACAGCCACGTCGGTGCCATCCCGAAGTCCCCGGAGCCGCCCGCACGGACACAGAGCAAACAAACGCTGCCCTGCCTGTCGAGAAAATGGTGATCTCTTCCCATCTCGCGGTGACAAAACACTTCCTACTCCACTCCAGCGTGTTGTTAAGCAACGAGTCTCCGGCTGCTGCTGCGGTGAGCCGGCAGACACCGCGCTCGG
>NW_008622714.1:0-832 GCF_000691845.1 Merops nubicus | reverse complement strand
CCTGGGAGCAGGAGCGTGAGCATCGCTGCCCGGCGGAAGGCGAGCCAGCCCCAGCAGATAAGTACATCCCAAAAAGCCACTTGTGCCAGGCTTGGACACGACCTCCACAGGCATCACCAATTCAACAGTGGGCATTTCTCCAAGCAACCTCATTTTTTGTCTCCCATGTCTCAGCCATGCTGACAAACCAAAGCTCCCCGAGGGCCGCAGGGCACCCCGAGCACCCCAGCACAAGTCACCATAAGCCAATGGGGCTTTCTGGCCACGACTCCCAACAAGGCTGGGCAACAGTTCTGCTTCAGCAAGAGGTACAGCACCACGGTCCCACTGTGCAGCCGGAGGCACCAGCCTTTCCAGGCTGCCCTGCACTCCCACGCCCGGCCAGTGCTGGCAGCCAGCGCCCTGGAGGGGTCCATGCCTGACACCACACTCCTCAGCAGCACCACCAGCCACCCTGGGCAAGCGCTCACAGGGATCTCCTTGGAGCTTTGGGTCATTTTCGCCCCTGCGCCCAGGGACCGCCTTCCTCCTCATGCTCCCATCACCCCAACCCTGCAGCCACCTGGCTCAGGAAACCTCTCCAGGGTCAGGCTGTGCCCGCTCTGGGACTGTTGGTGTTTACCCACCCCGGTGCCACCCCAGCCCACCAGCCACAGCACTGACTGCTGCAGCGTCACGCGTTGCCACGGGTCAGCCGCGCTACAGCCGCCGGCCACACGCACCCTGAAACAACTGCAAGAGACAGATAATTGCAGTGGTTTAAGCTACTTTGCATTTACTTGCTGGCAGTGAGCTATAACCCACCCATTACTGCAGCTTGGTTAACCAGCAG
>NW_008622713.1:1093-1357 GCF_000691845.1 Merops nubicus | reverse complement strand
GGGCCAGGGGGGCAGGGGGGCCCGGGGCCGGGTCTCACCCTCAGCTCCGTGATCTTCTCCTCCTCGGTGGATTTCTGCCTCAGCACGGCCTCCAGCTTCTTCTTCAGCGGCTCCAGGTGGCTCTGGAGCTTGTTCTGAGGGGAAAATCCACATTTTGGGCACTCCAGGCCCTTTTTTTGGGCCCAAATTCCCTGGCAGGGCTGGGAGCGAATTCTTGAGGCTGGGGGCCTCCCAGGACCCTCCCTGGCTTCTAAAACAGCCCCA
>NW_008622713.1:733-1032 GCF_000691845.1 Merops nubicus | reverse complement strand
TCTTGAGGCTGGGGCCCTCCCAGGACCCTCCCTGGCTTCTAAACAGCCCCAAAACTGCCTCAACCTCACCCAAATTCTTCTCCCAGCTTCACCAAACGGCCTCAATCTCCCCCAAATCCTCCTCCTGGCTTCTGAACAGGGCTCTGGAGGAATCCCTGGGGGCACCTGAAGGACCCTCAAGGGCTCTTAAAACTCTCAGGGGGCTCTTGAGGGAACCTCAAGGGCTCTGAAGACCCCCAGGGGGCCTCTTGAAGGAACCTCAAGGACTCTTGAAGGAACCACAAAAACACCAAAGGACC
>NW_008622713.1:336-542 GCF_000691845.1 Merops nubicus | reverse complement strand
GCTCTGAAGACTCTTGGGGGGCTCTTGAAGGAACCACAAGGGCACTGAAGAACCCTTGGGAAGCTCCTGAAGGACCCTTGGGGGGCTCTTGAGGGACCCTCAAGAGCTCTGAAGACTCTTGGGGGGCTCTTGAAAGAACTTCAAGGGCTCTTGAAGGAACCAAAAGACCACTGAAGGACCCTTGGGAAGCTCTTGAAGGACCCTCA
>NW_008622713.1:0-284 GCF_000691845.1 Merops nubicus | reverse complement strand
AGAACCCGCAAGGGGCTCCTGAAAGAACCTCATGGGCTCTGAAGACACCTCAAGAGCTCTGGAGGACCCTCGGGGGGCTCCTGAGGGAACCTCAAGGGCTCTGAAGACTCTTGGGGGGCTCCTGAAGGACCCCCAAGGGCTCCGAAGGACCCTCGGGGGGGGGCTCAAGGCTGGAGAACCAACCTGGGGCAGCGCTTTGGAGCCACCACCTGGAAGGAGCTGGACCCCAAACCACCCAGACCCCTCCTCAGTGGGCCGGTCCCACCGACCCCCCCGACCCCCTC
>NW_008622712.1:0-1384 GCF_000691845.1 Merops nubicus | reverse complement strand
CAGCTCTAACCACCCCCATGTTTCAGTACAACGCCCAGCCAAGCACGGGCCCGTCGCAGCGCCTGCCCAAGGACTACATGGTGGAGTCGGTGCTGGTGACCATCTTCTGCTGCCTGCTGACCGGGGTCATCGCCCTCGTCTACTCCCATGAGGTAAGGACAGCACGGTCCTGATTTACACCAAAGCACCTGGCACCTTGAATCCCCCTTCCTGGTGCTGCGGGTCTCTTCTAACCACTCCTCTTCTCCCCCGTGCCAGACCCGGGCTGCGCTCGGCCGCGGGGATGTGGCCCAAGCAAACGTGGCATCCAGAAAAGCCCAGTCGCTGGTCCTCTTCAGCCTCCTCTTCGGGTTGTTTGCCTCCATCAGCTGGGTCATCTACGTCCTGGTGGCCCTGTACCTATGACACAGATCCCAAGCCACAAGGACACAGCACGTGCCAGGGGCTTCTTGTGGCCCACTGTGACCCAGGGGACATGGGCACGTGGAGTGGCCACAACCCCGATGTGGCATCACCGGGGCTGCCATGGGACATGGGTGAACACAAAACGCTGTTGGGACCGTGGAGCAGTGTCTGTCCTTCCTGGGGGGACGAGGAGCTGCTCTGGAGCCACACGTGCCAGAGGAACCCCGACCAAAGCGATGCTGGTGCCGTGTCCCGCTGGAGCCGGCTCTGGCCAAAGCGCCGTGTCGGAGCAGCAGCACCACGTGCAGGAGCAGCTCTACTGGGACGCTGAATCCCAGTGCTGCAGACAGACACTTGGAGGTGCCAAATGGGACCCTGCTGCGGGGGGAGCGTGTTGTAGAATTGGGGCTGGAGATGGAGCACACGGCCAAGGCGGAAGGGAGAGGCCACAGCGTGCGGCCGCTCCGCCGGCGGCTGCTGCTCTGGGTGCACAAGATGCTCTCGCTGGTAATTGGGAATGTGAGAAGACACGAAACCACATATTTAGCTTCTACAGTAATTTTGCACACACAAATACACACCCACGCTGAATCACCACCTTCTTGATGCTTCCAGATTGAAATAAAATACAGGTGTAGCCAAGGCTTTTATGCTCTCTACCCACTGAGGACCTTCTCCTGTACTCCTGTGGCTTTTGTCCACCACAAACTTCAGGGCAAGTTCTCCCGTGATTAATGAAATTGTTTCCTCCAAAAGCAGCTGGGTACCAGGGCTCCAGCCCAAGCACAGACCCCTAGAGAAACCCTGGGGAGGGGGAAACTACATGGGGCTGTTCTTGGGGTGCAGCAGCTCCAGGTCTGGGGGTGCCACCTGGGGTTTGGGGGAGGGTGAGCTGCTGCTGGGTCCTCTGAAGGCTGCTCCGGTGAGCCGAGCAGTGTGCCCCATGCCCAGCCTGCCTCCTGGGGATGTGGGTGTGCCC
>NW_008622711.1:0-472 GCF_000691845.1 Merops nubicus | reverse complement strand
GCCAAGCAGGATGTGGATGATGAATATGGAGTGTCCCAGGCCCTGGCCAGGGGGTTGCAGTCCTACTACGCCGTGGCCCACGCTGTCACTGAGAGGGTGGACAAGCAATCCACCCTCATGGTCAACGGTGTCCTCAAGCAGTACCAGGTGAGGGGAGGGGGGAAGATTTTGGGGGGGTTGGGGCTGAGTTCAGAGCTCCCCGTAGCCAGAAGTGGGAGTTGAGAGAGGAGGGGTTGGAACTAGGACCGTGGGGTGGTCATGGGGGTGGTGGGCTTGATGGTTTGTGCCAAAATTTGGGATTCTGTTGGCTTGGGGCAGCAGTGGTGTGGGCAGCAGGGGCAGGGAAGGGTTGTGGGCACTGGGGTGGGCACTGGGGAGGGCACAGCTCGGAGCTGGGGCAGGTTTGGGGCTCCAGGAGGAGATTGAGGGGGTGGAGGGTGGGCAGGGAAGGGGCATGGAGCTGGGGGAGGGT
>NW_008622710.1:42723-48454 GCF_000691845.1 Merops nubicus | reverse complement strand
CAAGAAGGATGTAGACACATTGGAGCATGTCCAGAAGAGGGCCACCAAAATTATCAGGGGAATAGAGCACCTCTCGTATGAAGACAGGCTGAGAGAGTTGGGGCTGTTCAGCCTGGTGAAAAGACTCCGAGGGGACCTTGCAGTGACCTTCCAGTACCTTAAGATGCCTACATGAAGGTGGGGGAAGGTCTATTCAAAAGGGTTCGTCATGGTAGGACAAGGAGTAATGGTTTTAAACTAGGAAAAGATAGATTTAGAGTCAATATTAGAAAAAAATTCTTTAATGTAAGAGCAATAGATCATTGGAATGAGCTGCCTAGAGAGGTGGTGGAGGCCCTAACCCTAGAGTCATTCAAGGTCAGGCTTGATAGAGCCCTGGGTGACCTGACCTAGGTAGAGATGTCCCTGCTTGTGTAGGGAGGTTGGACGAGATGACCTCTAGAGGTCCCTTCCAGCCTAAAACATTCTATGATTCTAGGTATGAGAGAAAGTCAGGAAGATAAAGCATTTTCTCTTAAACACAATATATCTGTAGTGGCATTAAATTGGGTTAAAACACCCACAGACCCCAGAATATAAAGTAAAAATTTAGCCTGTACCTTGTCACCTGCTGATACAGCCCTACATCACAGAGAAGCACAGACTTTTGAAGTAGTTCTTTAGTGTCAATCGTGTTTTTACAGTATAGCTTATCCCAACCTTCACAAAGGTTATTGGGATGATATATTTGCTTAATATAATAAAATCCACCCTCTACAGAGCATTAAAAAATAACTATAGGGAAGCACTTTTTTTGTGATGACTAAAATTGATCTAACATACCATAATTTCAATCCCTCATTGAAAAAACACAATACAACCAAAAGAACCAGCATGGTTTCTACCAAGCATTCTACCTAGAGTTTAAAAGGCAAGGTTTCCAAGCTGACACCTTTTTGCAACTCCATTCAGTTTGGAAAACTTCAACACATCTTGCTGTGCACACTGAAACTAAGAAAACTTTGCCTTGCTATGGAAATGTGTCTTTCTTTAAACTCAGTTGCTACAACAGTCCCCTCCACTCTCCACAGCTTCTACAATATTCCGATTCAGAAAACAGCAAGGCTAAATGGTGCTAACTGATTACTGACAGCATACACCAGCTATGTTCTGCCTCTTCTCTCCTCAGCAGGAGCACAGTTTAGGTCTCTTTCCCCTAATTAGTCAATGATTGTTTCTGAATTTTGTGAAAATTCATCTTCAAAGCATCACCTTAAGTTTCAAGTTTGGCTGAAATCAGATGCGAGAGTCCACAATTTTTCAAAAAGGATCAACATGTGCAGACAGAAAACATGATCATGTAAGCTTCATTTCCTCAGGAAATTGGTCTTAAAATACATACTTTTCCAACGCAGCACTGAGTATTTATTTTCTCAATCAAACTGTCAACACTCCAAATCAAAATATGCTTTTTTTAAAATCTCCTTTTTTTTTTTTTTTTGAATTGCAGAAATTGTATTTTAACTTCTGGACTGGGGACAGGAAACTTTCTTCTCCAAGTGCCAAAAAAAAGTCTTTCAGACACATTTAGCAGACTACACTTCAACTTTCAGATAGTATGCTAATAATACAGAGAGGAAATAAAATATCATGGCCACTGCACTATATGAAGTCACAGGCTGCAAGACACCTCTTCTTACTCAGGCAAGAAAAAAAGTCATGGACTTGGATTTTTCTCTATGAGCAGCTAGCTTGCCAAGTACTTCACAGTATGTTTTAGATGACAACAGGTCGAGGGACTGCCGTACTTCAGTGTTTCAACTAAACAGAAGTACAACTTACTGTTTAGTGCAGATACGGTTAGATTCTACACTCATTCATTAAAAAGATGGAAGGAAACCCTTCATTAGAATAGTGGGATGTCAAGACTTCCCTTTTTTAACAATGCTTCAGTGTTGCCAGGATTTTGTTAAACGTTGATGAGCTATCAGAACACTTAGCAGTTCCTGTAAACTTCAGTCACATTATTTAAATAAAAAGTAGCCTAAAAATAAAAAATATTTAACTGCATTGCAACACAAAGAGTTTGGAGACTGCAAATTCCATGCAAGATTTCCACAGAATAGACAAGTCAGCAAAAGAGACAGTGCAGCCTCCTCTTGCTTCTTCCACAGGAATAGGCTCTAGTATGACTCCTCCAGCCACACACAGAGAGATGCCAAAGATGCTATGGAAGCTGATGTGCTCACTGGCTCAGAGCTACCCAAGCGTTCTCCAAATCTGAGACCACATGTGAAGACACAAGAGGAAGTCCACAGCCAAAATTCACAAATGAGAAAGCCTTTATCAAAAAGAAATACTGTCTCATTTTGTTATTACTTCAGAGATCTGCAGAGTTTCATAAAAATACACCACTTCAGAAAGTAGCACCAGCATCTCTCCAAACAGGAGTATAAACAGAAGGACATACACCCTGGAAACAACAAGGACCAGAGGCCTGTACATGTGTGCTGACCTCCAGCAGCCTGGTAGAGGAAGGCACACCCACATCGCACTAGTCAGAGCCATCAACTAAGTTCACTTTGTCCAGACACTGCAGCTTCTAAGAACCATGTTTTGGTTTCTGGAATATGGAGAAGTTCACTACATGGTTCATAGAAGCAACTAAGTAAAACACTTTTTTTCATTCAACCCCCTCAAAAAGAACACATTACACTGTTTGCCCTTCCCTTTTTCAGTAGCTGTTCTCTTCGCACCTAGTCTTGCCTGCTCAGGTGTCAAAAGCTTCTGAAGTAACAAAACTCACGTGGCCTAACAATGCAAAACACACACCTAGTTTTCCTAACTTATTCCACTATTTTGTAAGAGAGATCCTGAGGCAGGGGGTTGGGTGGGATAGGAAGGAAAAGTTTTTTGAAAGCATGCACCCACAGCACTGTAAAAACAGATTAGTAAACAAATGCCTGTACAACGGCACAGTGTTGGGCTGTATCTCCAGTCAGCTATGTCTTAAAGTATTTTAACTCACAGTTCATGTCTCAAGCCAGAAAGTCAAACTCATATTTAAGTATCTAATAAGGAAACCTGCCCCCAAACCATTGATTTGGCCAACTTAAGCATACATCTGAGTATAACATTTCCAAAATCAGAATGGAGCAACATAGCTGCATTTAAGTAAATGTAGGAAACTACACAATGTGATTTAGTTCAGATTTGTCTTATGTTTAAACTAATTTTACTTCTACAGATACATGAAGAATTGTTTAGCACTGATGTTCTGCAACAGAGATGGCTGCCAATACTAGGCAAGGAGGAATTCCACACCACTCTTCGGCAATATGTAAATATACATGTAGACAGTCAGACACACATCCCCACACCACCCTATCTGTCTATCTGCCTATCTTGTGGTCAGTTGCCCAATCAGTAAAACTGTGATGAAGGAAAGGAAGGATGTACTACAGAACAGTGTCCACTGTTACCACTGCCAAATACAGGAAAACATGACATTGCACAGAACGTGCTTTTTTTATATTGGTCAAGATAAGAACTTCTCCATGGGTAGTCTGGGTAAACACAGATGACAGAATGGAACATGAAGTATAGCATCGTTTCCCTTCCCACAAAACTGATTAGTCTAGCAAGTAGAAGAATCTTCATTTCATGATGTACCACAACAGACCACCTGAAGGCACCAAATCAAACAATGTAAAACGGCTTTGCCAATCTACAGGTCTGTGATGGTTTACTTTTCTTCATCACTTAACAACTCCAAATTTTTTATGGCGCAGATCTAATGAAGAACTCAGACGAAAGGGAAAAAAAAAAAAACAACAACAAAACCCCACAAAACACAACACAACCCACACAAACAAAACTTTCTTGTTCCCTAAATTATTAAAGCCTTTGACGTGAGTTTACCTCAGGCCCAGTGTTCAGAGTCAACAGAAGAAAAACTAGGATCTTCACACAGTTGTGTCTATTTTACATCTTGAAGGAATAGGAAAAATTTGGAAGCCATAATGGGAGAATTAGCTGCATTCTATTTGTGAAGACTTATCTACCACACACAAAAAAATAGTGTTAAAAACCATGTAGTTTAAGTTCATATGTTTCCTAATTATAAACAACCATATTTCTGACCTTTTTCTTTTTTTTTTTTTTTTTTTTTTCTGTACGAATCATTTTTAGCATTTATTTCACACCTCCTCTTCCAAGCTTATTTGGGGATCATACCCAAGGATCAGAAATGCTTGAGTATCTGTAGTAAACAAAAATTGGTGGTTTGTATACAGATGTGTAATTCAGTGAATTACAGTCCTCATTCATGCATACTTGTTAACTGTGACAGTAACAGGAAACTCCACAACAACTCCACCAAATTGGAAAAAGGAAAATATTCTCTCTTGACCTGCCTATATCCTGAAGATAGCAGCAACTGTGCAGATGGGTTTTCTTCTAGGGGCTCGAGAGTGATGAAGGCTAATTATTCTGTAAAGTCTCAAATCTGTGAGAAAAATTAAGTGTTTTCTGATACAAGCATAGTAGTGTATATAAGTATTGTGTAACAGTACTGCTTAATTAGTATCATCAGAAAGCAACGGGGCAAGAATTCACAACTGAAAGATGTTTTGCTGTGAAACTGTGCACAATTTAATATAATCTATGTCAAAGCTTCATCTTATTTTTTCTGCCTTATATCCATATAACTAGGCAGATAAGATTCCAGTTCACATAGTATATCCTGTTTGAGACCATGAATGACTTGGTGCACTTTAAAGTTTCAGAAATTATAAGCAAGGCCAAACTGATCAAGGGGCATTAAGACTCTTATTCAAGAAGCCACAGTAACCACTTAAAAAAAAATTAAAAATTAAACTCTTCCTTTTTAAAATTGAGGGTTCTCTGTTTCCAGATACACGATTCCTCCTCCCGACCGATCAAATGGCAGACAAAGCATCTGCTGTCAGCCTCTGACTTAATAACAACTACCAGCCCTCCACTGTTAGAAGCTGTGGTTGACACCTGCCAGAAGTCAGTGAAGTAAAAAGTGGAGAGCATTGTGTAATTAATCAATGCGCAGAATAAAGATATTGGAGAAGCTAGGGCAGAGCAAAGACTATAACTGTAGTCAGATCTACACTGTAACAACAGTGGACTCTCTACGTGCAGGTTGTCCTGGACTGGCTGCCAAGTGCCCATCAAGCTGCTCCATCACTCCCAACTTCTCTAACTCCCTGCATGGCACAGGAGGATGGGGAACGGGGGTTGTGGTCAGTCCACAACAACAATCTCTGCTCCTAGCACATGGAACATCTCCTCCCCCTTCTTCTTCACTGTCTCTGGAGTTGTTTTCCTCATTCTCACTCCTCCCCCCTGGCTTCTTTTACTGTTCCTCAAATACTGTATCGCAAAGGTGCTACCAAAACCACTGACTGACCCAGCTTTGGGTAGTAGCAGGTTCATCTTGGAGCCAGCTGGAACTGGCTCCACCTGACATGAGGGAAGCTTCTGGGATATTGTCACAGAATTCACACCTGCACCACCCCCCACCAAAACCATGCCACTTAAATCCAACACAATCTAGAAACAAGTGCTACATTCTTAACTGAATAGAATAAAATCACTGGAAGAAGAAAAGCAAGGCATTAGTTTGAAAGACCAAGACCAATAAAAGAAAGCAAAAATCAACAATAAACTTAGATATACACTAAATATTAATTCAGAAGAGACAGCATCATCCAATGAAACA
>NW_008622710.1:24629-42692 GCF_000691845.1 Merops nubicus | reverse complement strand
TCTTTCCTGGAACAATTTGATGATTCCTTGCACACCCTCATCATCAATATACCTGGCAGCCCAACAGCACCTGCAGATCTGCCAAAACCCCTCAGGTAGGTGTGGTTAAACAACAAATGTCCATGTTTTAATGCACATCAAGAAAAAAAAACTAACACAAACATACACACAAAACCACACCAACCCACCACCCCAAAATACCCCACGAACAACAAAAATATCTCTACATGGCCCCTCAGGTATCACATTTCTTTGAAAATTATGATTTCAGGCTTGTTATAAGTAGAATTTAAGTTCATAGTGACTTTGTTCCTAATCTGTTGATTTGCTCTAAAAGGAATAGATATACTGTACCACCATTCCCTTAAACTTCCTGTCTGATGTCCAGCAGAGTCTGACTGCTCATGCTCTAGAACCCAGTAAAAGCACTTCCCCCCCACCCAAGCCTTTCACATGAGTGTTTATCAGTTACATCAGCAGCAGAGCCAAAAATGAAACCAGATGTCAAATGTTTATACACAAAGGCACAAACAACTAGGCACAAAAACTATCTGGTCATGTTCTTTTTAGCCCACTCCACTATCTACAACCAAATTCAGGATTACGGAGCTGAGGAGGTATAAACACAAGAAAGGGAAAGATTGCTTTGGGGAGCACATAACCTAACACACAACCCAACAAGTACAAGAAGGCTTCTTTGTCCAACTGACAGAAGTCTTCACATCCTTCTGTAGAAACAAAGACTTATAAAAAAAAAATTGTTGTTAACAATCTCATTTAATCCACTAAAAAATAATTTTGAAAAATCCAAACCAATGCCACAAACGGAGTAACTGATTACTTCCTCTACATTGAAGTATCAACACACACCACAGAATGCAGCAAGACACAGGCTGCTTGGCTTGCTGATGAAAGACCCTGTATCAAGAAAACTCACAGCACAATTTAAATTAATCTCTTCCAGCTAACACTAGTCCTCATGAGTCTGGGGAAACTAAATACCTTAGTACTTAAAAAAAAAAAAAAAAACAAACCACAAAATATCCTCAGCTCTTACAGCAAAGTAAGAACACAATTACCATTCATTCCTTCATCTCAGAATGACTTGGCACATCCTGCTCACCAGAAAATCACGTAAAGAAGCTGGGGGTGGTGGGGCACTTGGGTTGGTTCAAGCTTCCCCTAAAATCAGTCCAGTCCTCTTGGACCTCAATGGTGAGGATTTATTTATAATGTCTTAATTTAACAGACAGCAGACAGTACCTTGCAAACTCTAGTTTGGAAGTTAGCTTCTCTGCAACCCTTTTTCTTGTTCTCTTTAGGAAAGGGAAGTATGGTTCAAACCTGATGGTGACTGACAAGGTTGAAACACGGAAAGGCAGCAGGTACTGTAAAGAGACTGCCTCTTTTTAACTGGCACTGGCATTATCTGAGGTGTCAAAGCCTCTTTTGGTGATAATGCCAAGTTAAGGTATTTTCATGTCCTAGTATCTCTCATTCCAAGTATTTCTATTCTAGAAAAAAAAAATTAAAAACTGGGTTGGTTATGGCATTCTTCCCACTGAATGAGACTGGCAAACACTCAGGTCACTACAAACCAATGAACCACAGTTGCACTCAGGGGAGAGAGAACAAGCAGTAGGAAATGACATGGATTTTGGAACCATTTCATCATTTAAATGTGAGTTGTAGTCTGAGCCTCCCTGCTCCTACCATGAAAACAATGTTCAGCTGAATCCATGGCCGTATGTCCTCAGGCAGGCAGGGAACACCATAAAACACACTGTATTTGCTCACATACAGCATTCAGAGCAAAAGAAATAAAAGGCATTACTCATGAAACAACAATGATGAATGGTAACAACAGGAGGAAGAACGTGTTATTAAATACAGTAAATAAACAATTGTTAAGTGTTAAATACAAAAGATGCTTGGTACACTTTTTGAGAAAATAAAAGAAAAGGCAGAAATCAATTTTGCTTTTACTGACTCAACAGCTGCTAGGATATAAGCAAAACCAGTGACATTCCTAGCTTGATGAAATGCAAAACCCAAAGCTTCTCTCAGGGTTAACTACTAAGTTCTCAATGAATGACTATATACATATTTTTCGAAACTCACAAAGAAACAAAAATACCCACCCCACCTTCAAGGGCTGTGGCAACAAGCTAATTTCAGGTAACTCCAAGAGTAATGACAGATATTAATTCTGGAGACATTTCCTAAAATTACCTTCCTTGTATTCTACGAAGTAAATTCTAACCAGATTTCAATTTCTGTTTTCTTTTGCTTTAAAATATTCAGAAATCCTCTCTCTTCAGATATCCTTGCAGATCAAGTTCTTCAAGCTGTTATAAGCCCTATTTACTTATTTGTAATGGTGTCTATGGTATCAACAACACTTCCTTGGTTCAACAACAGCATTCTCCCACTTTATTGAAACTACAGACTATGTAAGCAGATACTTGTTGCAACAATTATTTTCAGGCTTAGAAATTTATCTAAGCTGCCTGTGCTAAAACAAAACTGAAGGAGTTACTGTGACAAGTAAAACCTACTCTAAATGTATCACAAGAAATCTTTGCAATATTTATTTCTGTTCATTTCTGTAACTGTAAGAAAGCAACACCACAACAAAGCAGACAATACTTGTCCTTATCATGCCAAAAAAAAAAAATCACAAAGACAGATTGCCTTTGTGAAAACAAAACAATGAAAGCATTTTTTTTAATTGAGAAAAGAAGCAAAAAACCTCTTGGCAAATACCTACATAATAAAATGTTCTACTTCAAGTACAGTCTTTAGCAGCAACTCAGTAACATTCAATATTCTTATAATCCTTGACCTAGGATGAAAAGTATTATAGATTAAGTTCACAATAAAGAATAAATTTGAAAGTCTTCAGATATCCAAATGATTGTAATTTTGGCACTTTAAAAACATTTATATTGACTTTTCATATAAACACTACATAGTAACGACACTATAACACACACTTTGCCACTACATAACCACAGCCTCTGTATCTGCAGCTTAATTCTCACACATTTCCTTTTGCTCTCTTTCTGAGGCAGCCCTAGAAACTAAGTTCCATCTGGACAGCCCATCTATCCAAGTGCGTGCCACTATAACATTTCATCTGAAGAATGGTCTCTAATTCTACAGCGTTATAGAATTAGACCTGAGCTTCATTTCTGACGTTTGACTTTGTTACATATTCTTTGGCTATTTGTAGCCTTAGTAAGAAAGCATTAAGATGAATAAGTTATTTTTAAAACTACTGTGCTCATGTTTCACCCATTTCTCACCCTCAAATAAAAAAAAGCCATATAAATTCAAGGATATATACTATGACAAACTGAAGTTTGAAGGAAACTGCAGGACTCCCTCAGTTGATGGAATATTAAAAAAACTGAGCTTTTTTAAAAGCCATGACATTGGTGTTTCAGTATTTCAACACTGATGTTTTCAAATGGCTAAAGAATTGCTTTACACAATGGAACTGAAATGTTTGGGGTTTTGTGTTTGTCACTACGTTAATATACAGTCAGGAATATGAAATATTTATCCTAATAGGATACTGAAGAGAATTCCATCTCCTACTAGCCACCATATCCCTTCGAAAAAAACCCAAACCACTAACATGCAATAGAAATAATCACAGCTACTGTACAGCTAGTAATCATAACTATCTGGTACAGCTAGCTGTACCAGACTACTTCAGAACTGCTTTGCTTTCAGTATACACTAATTTCAACATTAAATAACCCCATTTTCTTTGTTGCTGTGAAAAAAAGATCCATGGAAACAAGCATGACAAGTTTCTGACTTTTATACAAAGAAAACAAGGAAAATTAAATACAAGGAGAAACCAGACTAAGAGATGGTAGGCCTCTGGAAGAGTCAGGAAACCATACTAACCTGCTTATGTTTCAGGTTTAGTCCTTTGAGGGATTGTGTCTGTATCTACCTTATGAGATAAGTACTGTGTATCACATACTGTCAACAGCTATTCAAGCAGAAAGGAAAAGATACTGTCTTAAATCCTCCAGCTGTAACAGCACAGTCGGAAGAGATGAACCAGCACAGGGAAAGGGAAGGGAAGAGGCATTGCCAGTCATCTGCCTGCAGGAAGCAACGAAGCCCATGGAGCAGTCAGCACAACTGAGGCAGTGCAGCACTAGCACCCTTCCTTAGCTCAGCAGGTAATGCCAAAGCGCACACAGCCTGCAGCGTTGCAGGCTACACAAGAGGCTGGAAAACACAAGCATGTGCACATTTCTGTTTTCTTGGTATGTGCTGTTTGCAGCAACGCCAGGTAAAATATGCAGAAGATTTTGTGTGTTCTAAACTGATATAATAAGTCTCAAAATACAGTCCATATGTATTAGCATTTCCACCATCTGAGCAACACTACTAAGAAAATCAGAGCAGATGCAAGCTGCTGCCCTACGTTGTTGCGGTTTTTTTGCAGGTGGAGTTACAATGGTAAGAAAAAATGTCAACAGAAATTCACAGAGAATCTCTGTAGATAAAATATTCTATTGGGCATTCTTTTTGTTTATGAGAAGCATTTGCCTCTAGAAATCCTTACAGTATGAGGTAAAAGCAACTCAGTGCCATCTGGACTGGCATAATTTAATTTTAAAAAAAACTGATTCTGAAGATGTATTGCCTTTTCTTGGAGCTTTGAATAGAAAACTGAACCTTATTTGGCTGCTTAATACTTCCATGTTCTTAAGAATGCTTTCTAGCTGGAGAATGTTCATATACCAGTAACAAGAGAAATTATGTGATGTTCACGTAGGCTTTAGATCAGTGAACAAGAAGGACAGTAAGAGGCTCAACAAGCATTCAAAACAGTTTTTTTCAAGCACTTTTTATTCAAGTTTTTAAAACACATTTTTATTGTTCCCGTGAACAATAACAACAAAAATATATTTAAAAAGAAGTACAAAATGTTAAAGTTCCACAAGCCCAAACATTTAATAACGGACACTGAGCTTTAAACCAGAATTATTTTCCTGCAACTTAAGTTTCCCATATATTTCCCTTTCTATATATGCACACAGTTGTGTGTAAATATATATAACTCACAGAATGGCAGGGGTTGAAAGAGGCCTCTGGAGATCATCTTATGCAACTCCCCTGACATAGCAGGTTCACCTAGGGCAGGTTACACAGGAACGTGTCCAGGCAGGTTTTGAAAGTCCTCAGGGGAGGAGACTCCACAACCTCTCTGGGCAGCCTGTTCCAGTCACGGTATCATCTCTGTCACTCTCACAGTAAAGTTTTTCCTGATGTCGAGGTGGAAACAACCACCTGTGTCCTAGTTTGTGCTGGGTGCCCTTTGTCCTATCACTGGGCACTTGGCTCTTCAACAGATACTTATAATTAAAAAACACTGCCCTCAGAATAACCTGAGAGATGATGCAGAATAAAAGAAGATTTCTATTTCAATACATTGTGCAGCTGGTCCAGAAGAAAGACAAATAAGACACTTACCACTGTGTTACGTTTTTCTCCCTGCTGCTTCTTCCCTGAGCTTTCAAAGCCAACATTCTGTTTAAAACAAAGGTACAAAAATTTTAGTCAACACTATCCCTACCAGATAAGAACAAACTGATATGTTATTATATTGGAAGTCTATTTTGTTTTCAGAGTTTTGGGTTTATTTTTCAAAGAGAAAATCTGTACATGTGAGTGAACAGTAACTTGAAGATTTCAGAGAACTTCAAAGACTTTTGGGACAATAAAAGGTACATATATACTTTTTGGGGAAACTATTTTGTATGTGTAACAGTATAATACTTTGCTTTTTATCCTACTTTATCTTCTATAGCACTCTAAGAGTTGTTTAATTTCTGCACCATTTTTAATTGCTGTATTAAATTACTAAACCTCAGAGATTTACAAATAATTCTGAAGAAAGTTAAAAAAAATCAGAAATCAACAGAACATAAAAAGGGCACACTTCTATATCATTAATTTCAGGAATTTTTTAGAAAGTTGCAACACATTAAGGCACACCAGATCACTGACACTATCTTCTCTGAGGCAGAACAATTATAAACGAACAAAAAACATCCAGCACATTCAATTGAACACACTGAAAATTAGCGGCTGGACCAACGGAAGGGATAAATTTTGCCTCCAACAAAGACAGAAGTACAACACATCTTCAGAGTGATTAAATATCATTATGGTCAGACAGATCATCTAACTTGAGCATTAAGTCATGTAGAAGCTGTGTCAGGCAGAGTATAACCTGTTCAAATTTGTAGTACCTAGGAAAAAAAAAAAAATTTAATTGTGGGGAGCACAGGTAGTTGCTTCATTCACGGGATTTACCTACAAGTGGAACAGTATTTCACTTCTTTTCAATAAAAAGCAGAATCAGCCCATCATATAGTCATTATAAACGTGTCTCAATAATAAAAAATCCTAAAACCGATTTAACATGGAAGTTGTGTGAGAAGGAATGTTCCAGGTCCTTGATTTGTGGTAAGAAACAAGCAGCACTATAATCACAGAACAATGAAGTCCTTCAGAAGTCAGGATTGTGACATAACCAACTTTCACATGTTCTGTGTCCTACTCCTCATTCAGGAGGCACTTGTGCCAGCTTCTGCATTTGTACCAAATGGGCTCCAATGCACTATCCTGCATAAATCTCTTCATTTATTCTCAACAGAAGGACAACCAGGATATGCAAAAATCAAGGGGAAAAAGTAGTATAGGTAAAAGTAATATTAAAGCTTCAAGTCTCTCAAGTTTCCTGCTGGAAAAAAAGCATCTACCAGTTTACAGCAAGCCTCAGAAATACAGAACAGATGGGGGCAAAAAAAAAAAAAAAAAAAGTCCAGAAAGACAGTAAGGATCAAACCAGATTCTGAAATCTGTGGTCTTAAGAGAAAGTTTGTCAAACTGCCATGGCTGCATGCTTTTTTCCTTTCCCACAGTCCCAAAAACATTTAATCCTTACAAAAGCTATTCAGAGGCACTGTACACAAGCTCCCAAACAGACGAAATGCAGGTCTGCAATAGCTGTGCTCGAGTAAGCGGAATTAATCCAGAGAATACGAGGGTGGGGACGATAGGAGGCAGGACCTGAGAGCAGGACAGTCAGGTGGCTGTGCCTCTGAAAAAGCCCCAGGTCAAGACTCTGCCGGCAGAGCGATCAGACTAGAAAAATGATCAAAGACACAGCTAGCCTCATAACCATCACAAAAACAACAAACAAAAAGGGATTACTCTTGCATCATTTCCTGACACCTGTTAGGCTGAAATGTCCAGAAGAATCAAATGCAATGGTTGGGAGCCATTACCAAATTCTGAACTGTTTGCAGACTTCCAGACCAAGCAAAAGGAACTTACCCAATCCAAATCATGCAGAGGAGCTAATATAGCAAGTGGGATCTGTGTGTGCATGGAGGAGAAATACAAATCACCACCTAGGTGTTTCAAGATAATTCTGCTTTGGACATAAAGCAGCTACAAGATGAACAAAGGTCAGGGGCCCAAGAACCAGGCAAGAACAATGAACTCACTGCAGCCAATGTTACCTTAATGTCCCCTGAAACTGTGGCATTGAGCCAGATAACCAGCCTTAAGCCTGTATCAGAAAAGAACAGCTAAGAGTGTGCTGTAGCTACAAGCACTGATGACCCTCCAGTAGCAGGAAGCCCCCAGACGTCCACAGGTTCACTTCGTCAGTTCCAGTTTGCAGGAAAGCACAACAAGCTCTCAAAGAAAACAGACACAGCGATTCAGAGGAGCCCAAGGTAACTTAACACAACCACCTCGACGACCTCAGGTCACCACCTTCCTACCTGTTTTGCAGAAATGGTAAAAGCTGCTTTAGATGACTAGTGATAAATTACCCTCAAGGTAAAAACACCTAATGTAATATCACTTAACCCAGCTCTGGCACATGGTATCAACCACATCAGACCGAATGTCAGTATCTGTCAGGCACCTCTAACCAAAATGGCACAGTGGAAGAGCTCTCTGCCTGAAGTACAAGAAGAGCACTTATGGGAACAATCACATGTGTTCATCCTGTTCTGTTTCTTGGGTACAACTCAACTGCTGCCAGAAAATGCTTGACAGATGGACTGCCACTCTGCTCCAGCGCAGCTGTTCTGATCACTTCGCTGTGCCCTGGGGGCTGCTCATGTGTCTCATATACTTTTGTTGCAGCTTAGTACTGCTTTTAAACAAGTAAGGCCTGTAATTGACTCAAAAATCTTTCTTACAATAATTTTTACACAAATACATTTCACCTCAAGTCATCGTCATTCTTTCAGTTGCTTATTGGAGGACTTAGATTAGAACAGATATTGGTGCACCCAGGACATTAGTGGCAAACTTTCCTACAACAGATCAGGAACGAGGATTATACTTTAGTACGTTGAATGACAATTAATAACGCCCAACCAGTTTTTACTTTCTCCAGTCTCTTAAAAAAAGTTGGGTGAAGAAATCCCAACACACAGTCTTCATTTGAAGAAGAACTGGAAACAAGTATCTCAAAAATCGCTTACTTCAGAGACATTTCAAACAGCTCTTACCTCGTGACAACCATCACCCATTTTAAATAGTGAAAACAGTACAGGGAATTATTCTTTTAAGTAATTCCAGAAGAGTACTGCAGAAGCCAGGTGATCTACGCTTGCCCTTAAACTATCTACTCATGCTCAGTGAGAACAGTGGTCAACTAGGTCTTCGGAATGATCAAGATTTTCCATAGCAGAGATGCACATTAAGCAGAAATAGATTCCACACGGTAGCACTCAAGTCCATCTTTTAAGGCAAGAATAATTTAACAGAATCACAGATTCATTAAGGCTGAAAAATACCTCCAAGATCATCCGGTTCAATTATCAACCCAACAGTACCATGATCACTAAACCATGTCCCAGGCGCCACATCTCAAAGTAATAAGGCAAGCTGGGTTTTTATCCCTTTTGGAACGGGGGCCAGGAAGATGAGGTTTTCTGAAGCAGTCCAAGGAAGTGCAACTGTATGTACAATCAATATCATTGTCCTTAATGAAATAGGTTTTGCCTGCACAGGGATATCCACAACCAGAATGTTTTTATTAATCATCAGGGAAGTACATACAGCTGTGCATAATCATTTCATACACAACAATAGTAAAGAAGTTTTACTATCAATGGTTACTGGCAAGATTCTTACCGGATCACAACGTGATAGATAGGTGAGAAATGCATGCCTTACAGTGAGCTTGATTTGAGAAAAGAATAACATATGATCTTGATTGAGGAAATAGAATACAAACACAGCTGGCAAAATATTTATCTCTAGATGAAAAATCTTCTGAAATCAAGCAGACATTTCAACGAAGTAGGAAGGTCTGCACACCATGGGCTATTTAGTTAACCCTGAATCCCAAAACTAGCAAAGAGGAAGGGGCAAGATGGGAAGACTTATGGAGACAAAGGATTCAGAGATCACTCTCAAGAAAGAGTGCATCTCATTTTTCCTGGAAGCAGATGCTGTCACCATGTCTTGCTGTTTCTCTTTACTTTAGTGTCTCAGCCAAAGCCAGACATTTACAGTGATGCAAAGAAACAAGCTCTGCTGCATGGACCACCTCATTGGTGAAAACCTGGCAAGTTTCAGGAGCAGCACTATCATTCCACGGGTCTTGTGTGGCGAGTCCCAGTTCTTCATTATTCCACATTAGCTTAAGTGGCATAAGAGTGACCTACTTGAAGATTTGTCACTTCCCAGTACCAGCACTGTCACAGCTGCTGACAACCAGAATCCTTCAAGACAGGAAGAGGACAGCTGATGGCACATTCTCAGTGAGCACACAAAGATCCACACTTGCTTCCAGAGTGCCCCAAAATAACCTGTATTTGGCAACATTGTTCATATAGTGCAGGGGGCATGCAGTTGAGAAGTATTCTGTCAAGGGTACTTGTCAAGATACACTTGTCAACAACAATGCAATGGAAAAGGCACTTTTGTAGGTTCCCGACTGGCTAACTTGACATACAACTTATTTTAATATTAAGAGTTTTCTTGGTTTGCCTGAATACCTACTGTTCTATTAGAGATACTTCTAATTATCTTAAAACTGAATGAAATGCCCTAGAGCATAGTAAAATGAAACTTTCTTCATTACTTGCAATACCCTAGCAGCAGTTTTGGACAAGACAGTTAAAGAAACGTATTCATTCCTGCACATCTGCAGATGCATCAGATCTGCTGAATTTTCTTGATTTCTTTGATTTTTTGCAGATCTGTTGATTGCTTTCCCCTGGGGAAGCTGGTCAAAGAAGGCTACAAAGCATAAACAAAGACTGGAAATGTGACTTCTATTTTTTTCTTAAAGAAATTATTTTCGAATTATTTCTCTCACCTGTGTGGATATAGCTGCAAGAACTCACCATGTAAGTGTTATGAGTGTCAAGTGTGGATCTGCAACAACGTAAACATACCCAGATCTAGCAAAACTGCCCGAGGCTCAAAATCCCCCTTCAGTCGTGTAGTTAGTGCAGAAATTACCAGTACTGCTGAATTTGATCTCACCAGTGAAAAATTGGTATAAGGCACAAACAGCAGGGAGTGAAAAGGAGTTTCTCAACTCTTAAAACTGCAAGGAATCATTTATGAATCAAGATGCCCATTTCTCAAAGCATAAGCCTCAGTACACATACTTTGAAAAGTTCTTCTGTAATAAAACCTTTCCCCTTGTCCTTTCATTGCACACTCTTGTGAAAAGTCCCTCTCCAGCCCTCCCGTAGGTTCCCATCAGGTACTGGAAGGCAGCTATAAGGTACCCTCAGAGCCTTCATCACATAAACTGATTAATCATCACATAAATCCTTCTCCCTCCTCTCCTTCATCACACCCACAACTTTGCTTAGATACTGAAATATCCCCAATGAGAGGAACATACATAATTCTATTTGCACAGTATTTCAAAAATATGTCTTACAGGGATCACAGGTGTGTATAAAATGCTGATTGCACCCAACAACCACACTTTTCTGAGCAAGGAGTGATTAGCTAAATATTGCATTAAGTAGATGCTGACTCACTAACACAGGTAACAACTGTTAATGACTTAGTATGGGGAAGATCGAAGTGATCTAGATACTAAAGTGACTATGACTATCAAGCATGAAAGAAAGCACAAGCAATAAGAAACTTTGGCAAACATTTAGGCAAACCTTTGTACTGAATGTTGCAATAGCAACTTGTAAACTTCATTAAACAAGTCCCAGGATGAGTCATTCATCTGAATGACGCCCAAGACGGTCAAAGTGTGCATTCCTGTCCTAAAATATGAATGACCTGAGATCCAAGTCCTCTTGGTCAACATTTAGGTATAGATTTCTGATATCCCAGATGAACAACCTATTATCTTACACCTCATGAATAAGAATAAAGGTGTTATATTTCTCTCCATTTAAAACCTAGGCAGATGGAAATACTCCTAACCTACCTCCTGTACCAGGCAGATACTTTGTCTGTTATGTCACAGTTCTAGGACGCAATTTTGTGCATAAACTATTTCAGACTATTAAAATGTAGAAGGCTGTGGATACATGTTGCAGGAAACCTAGGCATAGACAGAATTCAGACTGCAAATACTAAAGAATCTTTGGGTGTCTAGGGCACTCTTGCAAGCATGAATTTGCCTTGTGCCTGTGGCTAATCCTGGAGATTCTTCAACACAGTTTGAGCTGCTAACCAGCTGAGGCATTATATTTATATTTATCAAACTATGCATAAAATACTAAAATGTTAAAACCAATAACCACCCTAATTCATTAGTTGCCTGAAATAAATTAGAAAATAGGTGTTAGAAACTGGATTAATGTTTTACATTTCCCATATTTCAGAAAAAATTTTATAGCATAATGGACATTTCAAATAATTGTTTCAAAAATAGCAGAAACTAACAACACGGAGTTGCTATAATTGTATACTTAATTATAGATCTCACTCTACAAGCCAAGTCATTGTCAGGGTACATAAATTCCTGAGTTCCCTTTCCTTCCAGGGCAGAGGTGAGTGGTGCTTGTCGAGCAACACTTACATCTATTTTTAGGCATTGTTTGACCTCATACGCATGTGTACAGGAATAACTTCCCAATTGACAATTACTGTTATGAACCTTTTACTTCCTTCTGCATGTATTTTGTTCCTCATCACTTTACAAAGTTGAATTAGGAGACATTACTGACCAGTTTGATTACAGAAGCAATTAGCAATCTGAGAACTTGCTTGCAAAATTGCTAAACGTTCATAGTACAAATGAAATCAACCTCAGCTGTGCTCTTAACATACAAAATAATACAAAAATATTAGGGTGTTAGTGCTTAGGTGGGTTTAAAAAGAAAAAGATTGGCCAGTTACTTTTTACAGTTTCATTATGCACCAATTATGGTGCACATCAATTTACCATCATAACAGCCCATCAGTAACCTACCCCCTATTCACTTCATGAAGATCAGTTCTTGAATGTCAGTGCTCTCTATAAACAATAGCAAAGGAAGACACTAGGAGGAATTAATACACTTATATATTCAAAAGAGCAATTAGAAAGTGGAGCAGGAACAAAGCGGGTCAGAGATAGGAATTTTTTTAAATGCTCTGATTTGAAATAGGGATACACTCTCAAGGCAAGTGTCTGGTATTAAAACTTTTAAGTAGAGAAAAATTGAGCAAGTGTCTTATTGGAAGTTGAAGTTTCCTGTTTGAATTGATACTAACTGCAACAACTACCGATTGTGACTAAATATATAAAATGCCAAACCAAAACATATTTTTACTCTATTACACTTCACACAGGCATGTGCCATCTGCCACTGAGGTATGATCCATTTCTCTGTGACATTATCACATTACTCTGGAAAAGACTAATGCTGCTGCTTAATCTCATGGTTTGAGCCAATTTCTAAACATTAAGCCTTGGCTTGCTGTCTGATCTCCTCACTACCTCCCAGAGAATCAATGATGAAGGAACAGATTCTCACCCTCTACCGTATAATTTAAAGGTACTCAAACCTCTGTTGTAAGGTAATTTACATTCTACAAATACTGTTCTAGAACTGATTTCATGGATGGAATGGAGCTATAAAATCCACCTGGATTTTTACTACCTAAAAGGATAACAATCCTCTCCTAACACACAAAAACAATTGAAGACCACAAGACACCTGAACTAAAAGGCAAACAGCTCATTAAAGTAATAAAGATTCCTATCATTTGAAATAATAGAAATGCAAGTTAACTAATCCCCAGCTGTGACAAACGACACGCACCTCTACAAATTGAACTTGAAGTAGCTAATGCAGAGCTAGCTTCTGAATCTGAAAATACAAAAACACGATTGTTATGTAAAACCCTGGGAAGATGGCAGTGTCTGAAAAACAAGAGGATACAAGTCTGCTGTGTTCACTCCGATAATGAGGTTACAGCGAGGGTTGTTTTGCCTCAGTTCTTAATGGCTTTTTATTAACTTTAGTTTAAACTAACAGTAAGTGTAACATGTGCAAACTGCTGTTTGTGCAGAGTCTGCAAATGACCGGTAGGTTTCTCCTCACTTCCAGTTTCTTATTCTTTGAAGGGTTACATTGGAGAAATACTGCCTGGAGTAATGTGCCCTTCACATACTGATAGAAGTGCTACCAAACTGCATGCTCTAAAATCAATATTGCTGATTATATTAATGCATCTTCTAAAATCCTTTTTACTGCAGTTGCCCATTTCAGTTCACAGTATCTTTCACTAATACATGAAATGTATATTAGGTCCAATAGCCAAGCAATGTAGGGTTTTGCGGTGTCTGTGGTTTTTAGATGCACCTCCATTCTCACTTCTAATTGAAGAAGGAAGCAATCAGGCATAAACTCTAAAAACAACCTGACATTTGCTTTTTCTTAAAGTATTCTGGATCTTCCAGATCTCCTCCAATAAGCAAATAAAAGATCTGGACAAAATAACGGAGTCTGTATTTAAAGCTTTCATAGCAGTAAAGCAATCACCTCTTCACCTGCAGATTACTGAATTCTAAATTCTTAAAGAGAAAACATATATTAAACTGTTTTAGATGAGAACTCTATGCCATATTCTGTCCAGCAGTAAGACACTGCTACTTAATTAAAAAAAAATGAACCTTTTCCAACAGTTTGATTTTTAACATCAGTCATCTTTGTTAACAACTGAAAAAAAAATCCTAAATATTCTTTCTAGTATAGAAAAATCTCAGTAGTAAAGATCAGTAGTGAGATTAATGGGCTAATTCCCTTCTAGAGACCAGCTTTCATTTTAATACCATTAAGAGATCAGAACTGATACAGACTGATAATGCCATGGATAAAAATATTCACCACAGTTTTAACGCACGCACTCTACGACAACACACATAGTTCAGTTTTCCCATAAAACTATACAAATCTAGAAAATAACACACTTGAAGTTAACAGATCTGTTGCTCACACCAGTAAGAGACTGGTCTGAGAATAAACCACAACATCATGATCTATAAAAATAGAAAGCAGAATGAGCACTAGCAGTTAGACAGCAATAGTGCTATTAGCACTCTAGTTAAAAAGAAAGAAATAGTCTCAATAGCTTCAAATAAACCTGGCAGGCCAATATCTAAATCCAAAATGGCAAACACTTAGACTGAGCTTAACCAATTTATTCAATACTCATGAGTTTAAGACTAATGAGTCTTAAATCTTGCTAGATGTAAAAGTTCCTGGGTAATCTCTCCCTACATAAACCACATCTCCAAGCTGTTACTGTTTGCTTTAAATGCACATGCAAATAAAACTACAGCTGACATGCTTCAAAAGGGCAGAAATGTAAAAGAGGAGCTTTTACTCCCAGACAAAAATTTTCTCTCTTAAGGAGGTATGAGAACAAAGAGGAAAATAAGAAAAGATGTATATATGAGGGAAAAGAAAAACTTGGCTGAGTTGCTAACATCTGCTATCAGTCCAAGGCTTCTCAGACCTAGTACCTCTTTACATGTGATTCTTCCAATGAACAAGTCCTCAATGAAGCTGAGAGCCCCTGAAGAGTCACCTCTTTCACTTCCTCATCCATTCCATGGTGATTACTTGTGCTGTTGATTAGCATACTCCCCTCCACTCTTCTGCTTCTTCCTCTTTTTCATCATCTTTCCCACCTTTCTACCACTACGGTATCCCTGACACACTCCCATCTCCAGAAAAGCTCTAGACAACAAGCACCTCTGGGGACTGCTGACTTAAATTCAGTGCCTATAAAACCAGAACCTCATCTCAGACACCACCAGCTGTTCATATTGCATGTTTTGATTAGTATTGTAGAGAACACCAGTATCCTGCCCGTTACTCTCTACAGTCGTTTATCCTTTGAGTTCCTCTAGTCAGTTCCCCCCTGTTCCAAACACTCCAAACAAAACCTTAACCATACAAATCCCACACCACTTGCTACAGAAATAATTTCTAAGACACTGATTGACTGTGTTGCTGGTTTAAGTACCCCATTTTCCTCCTTTTCAGTTAAAGACATAAGCAGCTTATTTTCACTTCTTTTTCAATCTACTTTCTGATTTCTCACCTTAATCTATCCTGGAGGACATACAATCTCTTGTTTATCTCACATGGTGTTAAATCATGATAGGTGACTCCAGTCTGTGTATTAAAACTCTTTTAGCTTACATCATCACAAAGGGTGACCATACTGTTCAGGAAAATATTGATTTCACCCTGCTCTTTAGCACATTAAAATCCATTACATGTGTTACATCTACACCAACATATGCATTAAAAAAAAAAAAAAAAAAAACAAAAAAAAACAAAAAAAAAAAAACAGTGGGGTTATGCTAGTACAAACGTTTAGGCTTTCCCAGAAAATTTAAAGCAGAGATATCTAATCTGTTTCAAGTAGTAGCAAGCAAAAACAAAAACAAAAATACAGTTTAATAAGAACATAAAAATCAAGAGAAGAAATACACTAACTCCTGACTATCTTTCAATATAACAGGTAGAAGAATAAACTGGGTTATATCTTGATATGTGCTGAGGACAATGACAGAAGGCAGCAGTCAAGGAGTTTCCTTGGTATCTGAAAGAAAGTAGGGGGTCTACCCCTAGTACTCCGATTAGCACAGTTACAACTGTAGAAACTATCTTCATGCTCTCATAGGGTCATAGAACAATTTAGGTTCGAAGGGACCATAAATATAGTCTAGTTCCAACTCCCCTGACATAGGCAGGGACACCCCCAACTAGACCAGGTTGCTCAGAGCCCCATCTGACCTGCTCTTGAACACCTCCAGGGACAGGGAATCCACAACATCTCTGGACAACCTGTTCCAGTGCTTCACCACACTCACAGGAAAGAATTTCTCCCTAACACCTAATCTAGACTTACCTTCTTCCAGTTTGAGCCCATTACCCCTCATTCTATCATTACAGACCCTGATAAAGTCTCCCTCTTCATCTTTCTCTTAGGACCCCTTTAAATTCTCCAGGCTGAATAACCCAGCTGAGATGCTCCACTCTGATCACCTTTGCAGCCCTCCTCTGGACCTGCTTGAGCAGTTTCAAACTTTCAGAGAGTTTTCGCTCTAAACTAGAGGGGAGGTATATCAGCTCCTAAATAAATGAACACATTTATAATTGTGAACAGAGATTTAGAATAAGAAAGGAATACTTTTTACTTGAAAGGTAGGGAAGGAATGAAGGCACATCAGCAGCCATGGAAGCATCTAAATTGAGCAAGAGAATGGCTTGATTTCTACATAGCCTGGTACTAGCAAGAAGACCACAGATGCCTCTTCATCTAGCCAAGAACACTAGGCATATCAAACCGTTTCGATCCTCAAACAGCAACAATTACATGCAAAAGATAAGCAGTGCTCCTTTCTCACATACACAACTAGTTCAAGGGAGAAAGGCAGGTAGCAGAAGAATAAAATATTTCTCATTATACGCTAGGGAACGTATGAATCCTCTAACTTAAAACCAGATTAAACCAAATTAATTATAGGATAATCACATAATTTCCTCAGAGATCAAGAAATTTCAACTGAATAAACCTATGAAGGAGTCACTCTGATCATCAAGTTATCAATTTTTTAAATTATGAAAGTTTCCCATTTTGCCAAGGAACTGAAACATATCTGTTAGGTATATAAAAATCAAAGGGTTGGTATATTTTATCTCATTCTCAAGCACCTTAGTGGTCCCAACATTAACATCCAAAATACTTCAGGGGACTTCCTGCATCCATCCTTTCTGTAGTCTTTAGCTTCTAACCCATAACGCATTGCTATGGCTTTTTTCTCTTCACTCTGTTAGCAGATGGACACTCTTCGCTACTATGGCAACACATGGGTTTAGACTTGCTGTTTGCTAGTTATCTAGTAAAACACTAACTGATTTACTTTTGAAACTGAAATAGAAAATTAATTTCTGTGCAGATGATTTGGCTGCATGGTTTCCAAGTGTTCTTTTTAAAAAGGAATAAATGCTGCTGATCAAACTTTATATTTATTACATACAACCAAAATCTATTCATAGACATTTATACTTTATCAAGCACAAAGAGGTTTTAAATATGCTATTTGTTACTTGGCTCCTTCCAATGTTAAATGTGACTCCAAATCCTTCTACACTGACTTCTAAGAGTATTTCATCCAACTTTTTAATCACATTTTAGTATTAGTAGTACAAGACCACCTGCACATAAAAATTAAGTTTTCTGTACTTATGGAATTAGTCACGCTGTACATGACAGCAAGGTGATAGTCTGCAGCAAGCTACTTACGCTGTGATTCACCAGGGAGAATACCAGTTTAGAAGTTTGTTTTTTTTTTTTTTTTCCCTGTTCTCAAAAGTCAAAAACAGGTAAATAGGTATAGCTAATTTAATCAAAACAGCACTTTGTCTTCCCCGTGCTTTGTCCTTTCTAAAATATAGACAGCTATTTTAACCATTGAACATATCACTTCCTACCAAGGGCCAGTGATACTAAACAGACCAACCATAAGCTGTCTTTTTTTCCCTCCAAACTGAGTAC